>NW_025048800.1:0-52694 GCF_016746365.2 Drosophila yakuba | reverse complement strand
TTGTGAACCAAGGACCAAAACAAGGCAGGTTCGTAGTTTCAGAAATTAATAATATGTTTAAAATAAGTACATCCGTTTTATTGATAATCGAAATTAAATTCAATCGACATTAGATATTAATCAAACAATTATAGACAAATAATTCGCAATATAAACTGTAAACAAATGGCCGATAAATATGCATAAAAATAATATGTTGCTATGTTGAGCATTTAATTTGCTGCATAAAAACATTTATCATGTTGAATATTTATGGTTAACTTCCATCTGATATCTAAACTACATTTTGTAGATAGAGTTAATTTATTCTTGGTGTCATGCATTGGACATTACATCTTTCTAACTCTAAGACACGTTATCGTTTATTAAAATTCAAAACTTATATCCATTACTTTGACAAATAATTCCCAACTTGTTATGGTTTAATTTTCATTATATGTCCCCTTTGAGAGCCCATAAACTAGAGAGGACCGGAAGCTCAGTGGATTCAGTGGATGTAATTCCTTAAATCTGCGTTGGTGCTGGCGATGTATTATTAGGAGCGTCCAGGATGTTGTGAACCAAGGACCAAAACAAGGCAGGTTCGTAGTTTCTGAAATTAATAATATGTTTAAAATAAGTACATCCGTTTTATTGATAATCGAAATTAAATTCAATCGACATTAGATATTAATCAAACAATTATAGACAAATAATTCGCAATATAAACTGTAAACAAATGGCCGATAAATATGCATAAAAATAATATGTTGCTATGTTGAGCATTTAATTTGCTGCATAAAAACATTTATCATGTTGAATATTTATGGTTAACTTCCATCTGATATCTAAACTACATTTTGTAGATAGAATTAATTTATTCTTGGTGTCATGCATTGGACATTACATCTTTCTGACTCTAATACACGCTATCGTTTATTAAAATTCAAAACTTATATCCATTACTTTGACAAATAATTCCCAACTTGTTATGGTTTAATTTTCATTATATGTCCCCTTTGAGAGCCCATAAACTAGAGAGGACCGGAAGCTCAGTGGATTCAGTGGATGTAATTCCTTAAATCTGCGTTGGTGCTGGCGATGTATTATTAGGAGCGTCCAGGATGTTGTGAACCAAGGACCAAAACAAGGCAGGTTCGTAGTTTCTGAAATTAATAATATGTTTAAAATAAGTACATCCGTTTTATTGATAATCGAAATTAAATTCAATCGACATTAGATATTAATCAAACAATTATAGACAAATAATTCGCAATATAAACTGTAAACAAATGGCCGATAAATATGCATAAAAATAATATGTTGCTATGTTGAGCATTTAATTTGCTGCATAAAAACATTTATCATGTTGAATATTTATGGTTAACTTCCATCTGATATCTAAACTACATTTTGTAGATAGAATTAATTTATTCTTGGTGTCATGCATTGGACATTACATCTTTCTGACTCTAATACACGCTATCGTTTATTAAAATTCAAAACTTATATCCATTACTTTGACAAATAATTCCCAACTTGTTATGGTTTAATTTTCATTATATGTCCCCTTTGAGAGCCCATAAACTAGAGAGGACCGGAAGCTCAGTGGATTCAGTGGATGTAATTCCTTAAATCTGCGTTGGTGCTGGCGATGTATTATTAGGAGCGTCCAGGATGTTGTGAACCAAGGACCAAAACAAGGCAGGTTCGTAGTTTCTGAAATTAATAATATGTTTAAAATAAGTACATCCGTTTTATTGATAATCGAAATTAAATTCAATCGACATTAGATATTAATCAAACAATTATAGACAAATAATTCGCAATATAAACTGTAAACAAATGGCCGATAAATATGCATAAAAATAATATGTTGCTATGTTGAGCATTTAATTTGCTGCATAAAAACATTTATCATGTTGAATATTTATGGTTAACTTCCATCTGATATCTAAACTACATTTTGTAGATAGAATTAATTTATTCTTGGTGTCATGCATTGGACATTACATCTTTCTGACTCTAATACACGCTATCGTTTATTAAAATTCAAAACTTATATCCATTACTTTGACAAATAATTCCCAACTTGTTATGGTTTAATTTTCATTATATGTCCCTTTGAGAGCCCATAAACTAGAGAGGACCGGAAGCTCAGTGGATTCAGTGGATGTAATTCCTTAAATCTGCGTTGGTGCTGGCGATGTATTATTAGGAGCGTCCAGGATGTTGTGAACCAAGGACCAAAACAAGGCAGGTTCGTAGTTTCTGAAATTAATAATATGTTTAAAATAAGTACATCCGTTTTATTGATAATCGAAATTAAATTCAATCGACATTAGATATTAATCAAACAATTATAGACAAATAATTCGCAATATAAACTGTAAACAAATGGCCGATAAATATGCATAAAAATAATATGTTGCTATGTTGAGCATTTAATTTGCTGCATAAAAACATTTATCATGTTGAATATTTATGGTTAACTTCCATCTGATATCTAAACTACATTTTGTAGATAGAATTAATTTATTCTTGGTGTCATGCATTGGACATTACATCTTTCTGACTCTAATACACGCTATCGTTTATTAAAATTCAAAACTTATATCCATTACTTTGACAAATAATTCCCAACTTGTTATGGTTTAATTTTCATTATATGTCCCCTTTGAGAGCCCATAAACTAGAGAGGACCGGAAGCTCAGTGGATTCAGTGGATGTAATTCCTTAAATCTGCGTTGGTGCTGGCGATGTATTATTAGGAGCGTCCAGGATGTTGTGAACCAAGGACCAAAACAAGGCAGGTTCGTAGTTTCTGAAATTAATAATATGTTTAAAATAAGTACATCCGTTTTATTGATAATCGAAATTAAATTCAATCGACATTAGATATTAATCAAACAATTATAGACAAATAATTCGCAATATAAACTGTAAACAAATGGCCGATAAATATGCATAAAAATAATATGTTGCTATGTTGAGCATTTAATTTGCTGCATAAAAACATTTATCATGTTGAATATTTATGGTTAACTTCCATCTGATATCTAAACTACATTTTGTAGATAGAATTAATTTATTCTTGGTGTCATGCATTGGACATTACATCTTTCTGACTCTAATACACGCTATCGTTTATTAAAATTCAAAACTTATATCCATTACTTTGACAAATAATTCCCAACTTGTTATGGTTTAATTTTCATTATATGTCCCCTTTGAGAGCCCATAAACTAGAGAGGACCGGAAGCTCAGTGGATTCAGTGGATGTAATTCCTTAAATCTGCGTTGGTGCTGGCGATGTATTATTAGGAGCGTCCAGGATGTTGTGAACCAAGGACCAAAACAAGGCAGGTTCGTAGTTTCTGAAATTAATAATATGTTTAAAATAAGTACATCCGTTTTATTGATAATCGAAATTAAATTCAATCGACATTAGATATTAATCAAACAATTATAGACAAATAATTCGCAATATAAACTGTAAACAAATGGCCGATAAATATGCATAAAAATAATATGTTGCTATGTTGAGCATTTAATTTGCTGCATAAAAACATTTATCATGTTGAATATTTATGGTTAACTTCCATCTGATATCTAAACTACATTTTGTAGATAGAATTAATTTATTCTTGGTGTCATGCATTGGACATTACATCTTTCTGACTCTAATACACGCTATCGTTTATTAAAATTCAAAACTTATATCCATTACTTTGACAAATAATTCCCAACTTGTTATGGTTTAATTTTCATTATATGTCCCTTTGAGAGCCCATAAACTAGAGAGGACCGGAAGCTCAGTGGATTCAGTGGATGTAATTCCTTAAATCTGCGTTGGTGCTGGCGATGTATTATTAGGAGCGTCCAGGATGTTGTGAACCAAGGACCAAAACAAGGCAGGTTCGTAGTTTCTGAAATTAATAATATGTTTAAAATAAGTACATCCGTTTTATTGATAATCGAAATTAAATTCAATCGACATTAGATATTAATCAAACAATTATAGACAAATAATTCGCAATATAAACTGTAAACAAATGGCCGATAAATATGCATAAAAATAATATGTTGCTATGTTGAGCATTTAATTTGCTGCATAAAAACATTTATCATGTTGAATATTTATGGTTAACTTCCATCTGATATCTAAACTACATTTTGTAGATAGAATTAATTTATTCTTGGTGTCATGCATTGGACATTACATCTTTCTGACTCTAATACACGCTATCGTTTATTAAAATTCAAAACTTATATCCATTACTTTGACAAATAATTCCCAACTTGTTATGGTTTAATTTTCATTATATGTCCCCTTTGAGAGCCCATAAACTAGAGAGGACCGGAAGCTCAGTGGATTCAGTGGATGTAATTCCTTAAATCTGCGTTGGTGCTGGCGATGTATTATTAGGAGCGTCCAGGATGTTGTGAACCAAGGACCAAAACAAGGCAGGTTCGTAGTTTCTGAAATTAATAATATGTTTAAAATAAGTACATCCGTTTTATTGATAATCGAAATTAAATTCAATCGACATTAGATATTAATCAAACAATTATAGACAAATAATTCGCAATATAAACTGTAAACAAATGGCCGATAAATATGCATAAAAATAATATGTTGCTATGTTGAGCATTTAATTTGCTGCATAAAAACATTTATCATGTTGAATATTTATGGTTAACTTCCATCTGATATCTAAACTACATTTTGTAGATAGAATTAATTTATTCTTGGTGTCATGCATTGGACATTACATCTTTCTGACTCTAATACACGCTATCGTTTATTAAAATTCAAAACTTATATCCATTACTTTGACAAATAATTCCCAACTTGTTATGGTTTAATTTTCATTATATGTCCCCTTTGAGAGCCCATAAACTAGAGAGGACCGGAAGCTCAGTGGATTCAGTGGATGTAATTCCTTAAATCTGCGTTGGTGCTGGCGATGTATTATTAGGAGCGTCCAGGATGTTGTGAACCAAGGACCAAAACAAGGCAGGTTCGTAGTTTCTGAAATTAATAATATGTTTAAAATAAGTACATCCGTTTTATTGATAATCGAAATTAAATTCAATCGACATTAGATATTAATCAAACAATTATAGACAAATAATTCGCAATATAAACTGTAAACAAATGGCCGATAAATATGCATAAAAATAATATGTTGCTATGTTGAGCATTTAATTTGCTGCATAAAAACATTTATCATGTTGAATATTTATGGTTAACTTCCATCTGATATCTAAACTACATTTTGTAGATAGAATTAATTTATTCTTGGTGTCATGCATTGGACATTACATCTTTCTGACTCTAATACACGCTATCGTTTATTAAAATTCAAAACTTATATCCATTACTTTGACAAATAATTCCCAACTTGTTATGGTTTAATTTTCATTATATGTCCCTTTGAGAGCCCATAAACTAGAGAGGACCGGAAGCTCAGTGGATTCAGTGGATGTAATTCCTTAAATCTGCGTTGGTGCTGGCGATGTATTATTAGGAGCGTCCAGGATGTTGTGAACCAAGGACCAAAACAAGGCAGGTTCGTAGTTTCTGAAATTAATAATATGTTTAAAATAAGTACATCCGTTTTATTGATAATCGAAATTAAATTCAATCGACATTAGATATTAATCAAACAATTATAGACAAATAATTCGCAATATAAACTGTAAACAAATGGCCGATAAATATGCATAAAAATAATATGTTGCTATGTTGAGCATTTAATTTGCTGCATAAAAACATTTATCATGTTGAATATTTATGGTTAACTTCCATCTGATATCTAAACTACATTTTGTAGATAGAATTAATTTATTCTTGGTGTCATGCATTGGACATTACATCTTTCTGACTCTAATACACGCTATCGTTTATTAAAATTCAAAACTTATATCCATTACTTTGACAAATAATTCCCAACTTGTTATGGTTTAATTTTCATTATATGTCCCCTTTGAGAGCCCATAAACTAGAGAGGACCGGAAGCTCAGTGGATTCAGTGGATGTAATTCCTTAAATCTGCGTTGGTGCTGGCGATGTATTATTAGGAGCGTCCAGGATGTTGTGAACCAAGGACCAAAACAAGGCAGGTTCGTAGTTTCTGAAATTAATAATATGTTTAAAATAAGTACATCCGTTTTATTGATAATCGAAATTAAATTCAATCGACATTAGATATTAATCAAACAATTATAGACAAATAATTCGCAATATAAACTGTAAACAAATGGCCGATAAATATGCATAAAAATAATATGTTGCTATGTTGAGCATTTAATTTGCTGCATAAAAACATTTATCATGTTGAATATTTATGGTTAACTTCCATCTGATATCTAAACTACATTTTGTAGATAGAATTAATTTATTCTTGGTGTCATGCATTGGACATTACATCTTTCTGACTCTAATACACGCTATCGTTTATTAAAATTCAAAACTTATATCCATTACTTTGACAAATAATTCCCAACTTGTTATGGTTTAATTTTCATTATATGTCCCCTTTGAGAGCCCATAAACTAGAGAGGACCGGAAGCTCAGTGGATTCAGTGGATGTAATTCCTTAAATCTGCGTTGGTGCTGGCGATGTATTATTAGGAGCGTCCAGGATGTTGTGAACCAAGGACCAAAACAAGGCAGGTTCGTAGTTTCTGAAATTAATAATATGTTTAAAATAAGTACATCCGTTTTATTGATAATCGAAATTAAATTCAATCGACATTAGATATTAATCAAACAATTATAGACAAATAATTCGCAATATAAACTGTAAACAAATGGCCGATAAATATGCATAAAAATAATATGTTGCTATGTTGAGCATTTAATTTGCTGCATAAAAACATTTATCATGTTGAATATTTATGGTTAACTTCCATCTGATATCTAAACTACATTTTGTAGATAGAATTAATTTATTCTTGGTGTCATGCATTGGACATTACATCTTTCTGACTCTAATACACGCTATCGTTTATTAAAATTCAAAACTTATATCCATTACTTTGACAAATAATTCCCAACTTGTTATGGTTTAATTTTCATTATATGTCCCCTTTGAGAGCCCATAAACTAGAGAGGACCGGAAGCTCAGTGGATTCAGTGGATGTAATTCCTTAAATCTGCGTTGGTGCTGGCGATGTATTATTAGGAGCGTCCAGGATGTTGTGAACCAAGGACCAAAACAAGGCAGGTTCGTAGTTTCTGAAATTAATAATATGTTTAAAATAAGTACATCCGTTTTATTGATAATCGAAATTAAATTCAATCGACATTAGATATTAATCAAACAATTATAGACAAATAATTCGCAATATAAACTGTAAACAAATGGCCGATAAATATGCATAAAAATAATATGTTGCTATGTTGAGCATTTAATTTGCTGCATAAAAACATTTATCATGTTGAATATTTATGGTTAACTTCCATCTGATATCTAAACTACATTTTGTAGATAGAATTAATTTATTCTTGGTGTCATGCATTGGACATTACATCTTTCTGACTCTAATACACGCTATCGTTTATTAAAATTCAAAACTTATATCCATTACTTTGACAAATAATTCCCAACTTGTTATGGTTTAATTTTCATTATATGTCCCCTTTGAGAGCCCATAAACTAGAGAGGACCGGAAGCTCAGTGGATTCAGTGGATGTAATTCCTTAAATCTGCGTTGGTGCTGGCGATGTATTATTAGGAGCGTCCAGGATGTTGTGAACCAAGGACCAAAACAAGGCAGGTTCGTAGTTTCTGAAATTAATAATATGTTTAAAATAAGTACATCCGTTTTATTGATAATCGAAATTAAATTCAATCGACATTAGATATTAATCAAACAATTATAGACAAATAATTCGCAATATAAACTGTAAACAAATGGCCGATAAATATGCATAAAAATAATATGTTGCTATGTTGAGCATTTAATTTGCTGCATAAAAACATTTATCATGTTGAATATTTATGGTTAACTTCCATCTGATATCTAAACTACATTTTGTAGATAGAATTAATTTATTCTTGGTGTCATGCATTGGACATTACATCTTTCTGACTCTAATACACGCTATCGTTTATTAAAATTCAAAACTTATATCCATTACTTTGACAAATAATTCCCAACTTGTTATGGTTTAATTTTCATTATATGTCCCCTTTGAGAGCCCATAAACTAGAGAGGACCGGAAGCTCAGTGGATTCAGTGGATGTAATTCCTTAAATCTGCGTTGGTGCTGGCGATGTATTATTAGGAGCGTCCAGGATGTTGTGAACCAAGGACCAAAACAAGGCAGGTTCGTAGTTTCTGAAATTAATAATATGTTTAAAATAAGTACATCCGTTTTATTGATAATCGAAATTAAATTCAATCGACATTAGATATTAATCAAACAATTATAGACAAATAATTCGCAATATAAACTGTAAACAAATGGCCGATAAATATGCATAAAAATAATATGTTGCTATGTTGAGCATTTAATTTGCTGCATAAAAACATTTATCATGTTGAATATTTATGGTTAACTTCCATCTGATATCTAAACTACATTTTGTAGATAGAATTAATTTATTCTTGGTGTCATGCATTGGACATTACATCTTTCTGACTCTAATACACGCTATCGTTTATTAAAATTCAAAACTTATATCCATTACTTTGACAAATAATTCCCAACTTGTTATGGTTTAATTTTCATTATATGTCCCCTTTGAGAGCCCATAAACTAGAGAGGACCGGAAGCTCAGTGGATTCAGTGGATGTAATTCCTTAAATCTGCGTTGGTGCTGGCGATGTATTATTAGGAGCGTCCAGGATGTTGTGAACCAAGGACCAAAACAAGGCAGGTTCGTAGTTTCTGAAATTAATAATATGTTTAAAATAAGTACATCCGTTTTATTGATAATCGAAATTAAATTCAATCGACATTAGATATTAATCAAACAATTATAGACAAATAATTCGCAATATAAACTGTAAACAAATGGCCGATAAATATGCATAAAAATAATATGTTGCTATGTTGAGCATTTAATTTGCTGCATAAAAACATTTATCATGTTGAATATTTATGGTTAACTTCCATCTGATATCTAAACTACATTTTGTAGATAGAATTAATTTATTCTTGGTGTCATGCATTGGACATTACATCTTTCTGACTCTAATACACGCTATCGTTTATTAAAATTCAAAACTTATATCCATTACTTTGACAAATAATTCCCAACTTGTTATGGTTTAATTTTCATTATATGTCCCCTTTGAGAGCCCATAAACTAGAGAGGACCGGAAGCTCAGTGGATTCAGTGGATGTAATTCCTTAAATCTGCGTTGGTGCTGGCGATGTATTATTAGGAGCGTCCAGGATGTTGTGAACCAAGGACCAAAACAAGGCAGGTTCGTAGTTTCTGAAATTAATAATATGTTTAAAATAAGTACATCCGTTTTATTGATAATCGAAATTAAATTCAATCGACATTAGATATTAATCAAACAATTATAGACAAATAATTCGCAATATAAACTGTAAACAAATGGCCGATAAATATGCATAAAAATAATATGTTGCTATGTTGAGCATTTAATTTGCTGCATAAAAACATTTATCATGTTGAATATTTATGGTTAACTTCCATCTGATATCTAAACTACATTTTGTAGATAGAATTAATTTATTCTTGGTGTCATGCATTGGACATTACATCTTTCTGACTCTAATACACGCTATCGTTTATTAAAATTCAAAACTTATATCCATTACTTTGACAAATAATTCCCAACTTGTTATGGTTTAATTTTCATTATATGTCCCCTTTGAGAGCCCATAAACTAGAGAGGACCGGAAGCTCAGTGGATTCAGTGGATGTAATTCCTTAAATCTGCGTTGGTGCTGGCGATGTATTATTAGGAGCGTCCAGGATGTTGTGAACCAAGGACCAAAACAAGGCAGGTTCGTAGTTTCTGAAATTAATAATATGTTTAAAATAAGTACATCCGTTTTATTGATAATCGAAATTAAATTCAATCGACATTAGATATTAATCAAACAATTATAGACAAATAATTCGCAATATAAACTGTAAACAAATGGCCGATAAATATGCATAAAAATAATATGTTGCTATGTTGAGCATTTAATTTGCTGCATAAAAACATTTATCATGTTGAATATTTATGGTTAACTTCCATCTGATATCTAAACTACATTTTGTAGATAGAATTAATTTATTCTTGGTGTCATGCATTGGACATTACATCTTTCTGACTCTAATACACGCTATCGTTTATTAAAATTCAAAACTTATATCCATTACTTTGACAAATAATTCCCAACTTGTTATGGTTTAATTTTCATTATATGTCCCCTTTGAGAGCCCATAAACTAGAGAGGACCGGAAGCTCAGTGGATTCAGTGGATGTAATTCCTTAAATCTGCGTTGGTGCTGGCGATGTATTATTAGGAGCGTCCAGGATGTTGTGAACCAAGGACCAAAACAAGGCAGGTTCGTAGTTTCTGAAATTAATAATATGTTTAAAATAAGTACATCCGTTTTATTGATAATCGAAATTAAATTCAATCGACATTAGATATTAATCAAACAATTATAGACAAATAATTCGCAATATAAACTGTAAACAAATGGCCGATAAATATGCATAAAAATAATATGTTGCTATGTTGAGCATTTAATTTGCTGCATAAAAACATTTATCATGTTGAATATTTATGGTTAACTTCCATCTGATATCTAAACTACATTTTGTAGATAGAATTAATTTATTCTTGGTGTCATGCATTGGACATTACATCTTTCTGACTCTAATACACGCTATCGTTTATTAAAATTCAAAACTTATATCCATTACTTTGACAAATAATTCCCAACTTGTTATGGTTTAATTTTCATTATATGTCCCCTTTGAGAGCCCATAAACTAGAGAGGACCGGAAGCTCAGTGGATTCAGTGGATGTAATTCCTTAAATCTGCGTTGGTGCTGGCGATGTATTATTAGGAGCGTCCAGGATGTTGTGAACCAAGGACCAAAACAAGGCAGGTTCGTAGTTTCTGAAATTAATAATATGTTTAAAATAAGTACATCCGTTTTATTGATAATCGAAATTAAATTCAATCGACATTAGATATTAATCAAACAATTATAGACAAATAATTCGCAATATAAACTGTAAACAAATGGCCGATAAATATGCATAAAAATAATATGTTGCTATGTTGAGCATTTAATTTGCTGCATAAAAACATTTATCATGTTGAATATTTATGGTTAACTTCCATCTGATATCTAAACTACATTTTGTAGATAGAATTAATTTATTCTTGGTGTCATGCATTGGACATTACATCTTTCTGACTCTAATACACGCTATCGTTTATTAAAATTCAAAACTTATATCCATTACTTTGACAAATAATTCCCAACTTGTTATGGTTTAATTTTCATTATATGTCCCCTTTGAGAGCCCATAAACTAGAGAGGACCGGAAGCTCAGTGGATTCAGTGGATGTAATTCCTTAAATCTGCGTTGGTGCTGGCGATGTATTATTAGGAGCGTCCAGGATGTTGTGAACCAAGGACCAAAACAAGGCAGGTTCGTAGTTTCTGAAATTAATAATATGTTTAAAATAAGTACATCCGTTTTATTGATAATCGAAATTAAATTCAATCGACATTAGATATTAATCAAACAATTATAGACAAATAATTCGCAATATAAACTGTAAACAAATGGCCGATAAATATGCATAAAAATAATATGTTGCTATGTTGAGCATTTAATTTGCTGCATAAAAACATTTATCATGTTGAATATTTATGGTTAACTTCCATCTGATATCTAAACTACATTTTGTAGATAGAATTAATTTATTCTTGGTGTCATGCATTGGACATTACATCTTTCTGACTCTAATACACGCTATCGTTTATTAAAATTCAAAACTTATATCCATTACTTTGACAAATAATTCCCAACTTGTTATGGTTTAATTTTCATTATATGTCCCCTTTGAGAGCCCATAAACTAGAGAGGACCGGAAGCTCAGTGGATTCAGTGGATGTAATTCCTTAAATCTGCGTTGGTGCTGGCGATGTATTATTAGGAGCGTCCAGGATGTTGTGAACCAAGGACCAAAACAAGGCAGGTTCGTAGTTTCTGAAATTAATAATATGTTTAAAATAAGTACATCCGTTTTATTGATAATCGAAATTAAATTCAATCGACATTAGATATTAATCAAACAATTATAGACAAATAATTCGCAATATAAACTGTAAACAAATGGCCGATAAATATGCATAAAAATAATATGTTGCTATGTTGAGCATTTAATTTGCTGCATAAAAACATTTATCATGTTGAATATTTATGGTTAACTTCCATCTGATATCTAAACTACATTTTGTAGATAGAATTAATTTATTCTTGGTGTCATGCATTGGACATTACATCTTTCTGACTCTAATACACGCTATCGTTTATTAAAATTCAAAACTTATATCCATTACTTTGACAAATAATTCCCAACTTGTTATGGTTTAATTTTCATTATATGTCCCCTTTGAGAGCCCATAAACTAGAGAGGACCGGAAGCTCAGTGGATTCAGTGGATGTAATTCCTTAAATCTGCGTTGGTGCTGGCGATGTATTATTAGGAGCGTCCAGGATGTTGTGAACCAAGGACCAAAACAAGGCAGGTTCGTAGTTTCTGAAATTAATAATATGTTTAAAATAAGTACATCCGTTTTATTGATAATCGAAATTAAATTCAATCGACATTAGATATTAATCAAACAATTATAGACAAATAATTCGCAATATAAACTGTAAACAAATGGCCGATAAATATGCATAAAAATAATATGTTGCTATGTTGAGCATTTAATTTGCTGCATAAAAACATTTATCATGTTGAATATTTATGGTTAACTTCCATCTGATATCTAAACTACATTTTGTAGATAGAATTAATTTATTCTTGGTGTCATGCATTGGACATTACATCTTTCTGACTCTAATACACGCTATCGTTTATTAAAATTCAAAACTTATATCCATTACTTTGACAAATAATTCCCAACTTGTTATGGTTTAATTTTCATTATATGTCCCCTTTGAGAGCCCATAAACTAGAGAGGACCGGAAGCTCAGTGGATTCAGTGGATGTAATTCCTTAAATCTGCGTTGGTGCTGGCGATGTATTATTAGGAGCGTCCAGGATGTTGTGAACCAAGGACCAAAACAAGGCAGGTTCGTAGTTTCTGAAATTAATAATATGTTTAAAATAAGTACATCCGTTTTATTGATAATCGAAATTAAATTCAATCGACATTAGATATTAATCAAACAATTATAGACAAATAATTCGCAATATAAACTGTAAACAAATGGCCGATAAATATGCATAAAAATAATATGTTGCTATGTTGAGCATTTAATTTGCTGCATAAAAACATTTATCATGTTGAATATTTATGGTTAACTTCCATCTGATATCTAAACTACATTTTGTAGATAGAATTAATTTATTCTTGGTGTCATGCATTGGACATTACATCTTTCTGACTCTAATACACGCTATCGTTTATTAAAATTCAAAACTTATATCCATTACTTTGACAAATAATTCCCAACTTGTTATGGTTTAATTTTCATTATATGTCCCCTTTGAGAGCCCATAAACTAGAGAGGACCGGAAGCTCAGTGGATTCAGTGGATGTAATTCCTTAAATCTGCGTTGGTGCTGGCGATGTATTATTAGGAGCGTCCAGGATGTTGTGAACCAAGGACCAAAACAAGGCAGGTTCGTAGTTTCTGAAATTAATAATATGTTTAAAATAAGTACATCCGTTTTATTGATAATCGAAATTAAATTCAATCGACATTAGATATTAATCAAACAATTATAGACAAATAATTCGCAATATAAACTGTAAACAAATGGCCGATAAATATGCATAAAAATAATATGTTGCTATGTTGAGCATTTAATTTGCTGCATAAAAACATTTATCATGTTGAATATTTATGGTTAACTTCCATCTGATATCTAAACTACATTTTGTAGATAGAATTAATTTATTCTTGGTGTCATGCATTGGACATTACATCTTTCTGACTCTAATACACGCTATCGTTTATTAAAATTCAAAACTTATATCCATTACTTTGACAAATAATTCCCAACTTGTTATGGTTTAATTTTCATTATATGTCCCCTTTGAGAGCCCATAAACTAGAGAGGACCGGAAGCTCAGTGGATTCAGTGGATGTAATTCCTTAAATCTGCGTTGGTGCTGGCGATGTATTATTAGGAGCGTCCAGGATGTTGTGAACCAAGGACCAAAACAAGGCAGGTTCGTAGTTTCTGAAATTAATAATATGTTTAAAATAAGTACATCCGTTTTATTGATAATCGAAATTAAATTCAATCGACATTAGATATTAATCAAACAATTATAGACAAATAATTCGCAATATAAACTGTAAACAAATGGCCGATAAATATGCATAAAAATAATATGTTGCTATGTTGAGCATTTAATTTGCTGCATAAAAACATTTATCATGTTGAATATTTATGGTTAACTTCCATCTGATATCTAAACTACATTTTGTAGATAGAATTAATTTATTCTTGGTGTCATGCATTGGACATTACATCTTTCTGACTCTAATACACGCTATCGTTTATTAAAATTCAAAACTTATATCCATTACTTTGACAAATAATTCCCAACTTGTTATGGTTTAATTTTCATTATATGTCCCCTTTGAGAGCCCATAAACTAGAGAGGACCGGAAGCTCAGTGGATTCAGTGGATGTAATTCCTTAAATCTGCGTTGGTGCTGGCGATGTATTATTAGGAGCGTCCAGGATGTTGTGAACCAAGGACCAAAACAAGGCAGGTTCGTAGTTTCTGAAATTAATAATATGTTTAAAATAAGTACATCCGTTTTATTGATAATCGAAATTAAATTCAATCGACATTAGATATTAATCAAACAATTATAGACAAATAATTCGCAATATAAACTGTAAACAAATGGCCGATAAATATGCATAAAAATAATATGTTGCTATGTTGAGCATTTAATTTGCTGCATAAAAACATTTATCATGTTGAATATTTATGGTTAACTTCCATCTGATATCTAAACTACATTTTGTAGATAGAATTAATTTATTCTTGGTGTCATGCATTGGACATTACATCTTTCTGACTCTAATACACGCTATCGTTTATTAAAATTCAAAACTTATATCCATTACTTTGACAAATAATTCCCAACTTGTTATGGTTTAATTTTCATTATATGTCCCCTTTGAGAGCCCATAAACTAGAGAGGACCGGAAGCTCAGTGGATTCAGTGGATGTAATTCCTTAAATCTGCGTTGGTGCTGGCGATGTATTATTAGGAGCGTCCAGGATGTTGTGAACCAAGGACCAAAACAAGGCAGGTTCGTAGTTTCTGAAATTAATAATATGTTTAAAATAAGTACATCCGTTTTATTGATAATCGAAATTAAATTCAATCGACATTAGATATTAATCAAACAATTATAGACAAATAATTCGCAATATAAACTGTAAACAAATGGCCGATAAATATGCATAAAAATAATATGTTGCTATGTTGAGCATTTAATTTGCTGCATAAAAACATTTATCATGTTGAATATTTATGGTTAACTTCCATCTGATATCTAAACTACATTTTGTAGATAGAATTAATTTATTCTTGGTGTCATGCATTGGACATTACATCTTTCTGACTCTAATACACGCTATCGTTTATTAAAATTCAAAACTTATATCCATTACTTTGACAAATAATTCCCAACTTGTTATGGTTTAATTTTCATTATATGTCCCCTTTGAGAGCCCATAAACTAGAGAGGACCGGAAGCTCAGTGGATTCAGTGGATGTAATTCCTTAAATCTGCGTTGGTGCTGGCGATGTATTATTAGGAGCGTCCAGGATGTTGTGAACCAAGGACCAAAACAAGGCAGGTTCGTAGTTTCTGAAATTAATAATATGTTTAAAATAAGTACATCCGTTTTATTGATAATCGAAATTAAATTCAATCGACATTAGATATTAATCAAACAATTATAGACAAATAATTCGCAATATAAACTGTAAACAAATGGCCGATAAATATGCATAAAAATAATATGTTGCTATGTTGAGCATTTAATTTGCTGCATAAAAACATTTATCATGTTGAATATTTATGGTTAACTTCCATCTGATATCTAAACTACATTTTGTAGATAGAATTAATTTATTCTTGGTGTCATGCATTGGACATTACATCTTTCTGACTCTAATACACGCTATCGTTTATTAAAATTCAAAACTTATATCCATTACTTTGACAAATAATTCCCAACTTGTTATGGTTTAATTTTCATTATATGTCCCCTTTGAGAGCCCATAAACTAGAGAGGACCGGAAGCTCAGTGGATTCAGTGGATGTAATTCCTTAAATCTGCGTTGGTGCTGGCGATGTATTATTAGGAGCGTCCAGGATGTTGTGAACCAAGGACCAAAACAAGGCAGGTTCGTAGTTTCTGAAATTAATAATATGTTTAAAATAAGTACATCCGTTTTATTGATAATCGAAATTAAATTCAATCGACATTAGATATTAATCAAACAATTATAGACAAATAATTCGCAATATAAACTGTAAACAAATGGCCGATAAATATGCATAAAAATAATATGTTGCTATGTTGAGCATTTAATTTGCTGCATAAAAACATTTATCATGTTGAATATTTATGGTTAACTTCCATCTGATATCTAAACTACATTTTGTAGATAGAATTAATTTATTCTTGGTGTCATGCATTGGACATTACATCTTTCTGACTCTAATACACGCTATCGTTTATTAAAATTCAAAACTTATATCCATTACTTTGACAAATAATTCCCAACTTGTTATGGTTTAATTTTCATTATATGTCCCCTTTGAGAGCCCATAAACTAGAGAGGACCGGAAGCTCAGTGGATTCAGTGGATGTAATTCCTTAAATCTGCGTTGGTGCTGGCGATGTATTATTAGGAGCGTCCAGGATGTTGTGAACCAAGGACCAAAACAAGGCAGGTTCGTAGTTTCTGAAATTAATAATATGTTTAAAATAAGTACATCCGTTTTATTGATAATCGAAATTAAATTCAATCGACATTAGATATTAATCAAACAATTATAGACAAATAATTCGCAATATAAACTGTAAACAAATGGCCGATAAATATGCATAAAAATAATATGTTGCTATGTTGAGCATTTAATTTGCTGCATAAAAACATTTATCATGTTGAATATTTATGGTTAACTTCCATCTGATATCTAAACTACATTTTGTAGATAGAATTAATTTATTCTTGGTGTCATGCATTGGACATTACATCTTTCTGACTCTAATACACGCTATCGTTTATTAAAATTCAAAACTTATATCCATTACTTTGACAAATAATTCCCAACTTGTTATGGTTTAATTTTCATTATATGTCCCCTTTGAGAGCCCATAAACTAGAGAGGACCGGAAGCTCAGTGGATTCAGTGGATGTAATTCCTTAAATCTGCGTTGGTGCTGGCGATGTATTATTAGGAGCGTCCAGGATGTTGTGAACCAAGGACCAAAACAAGGCAGGTTCGTAGTTTCTGAAATTAATAATATGTTTAAAATAAGTACATCCGTTTTATTGATAATCGAAATTAAATTCAATCGACATTAGATATTAATCAAACAATTATAGACAAATAATTCGCAATATAAACTGTAAACAAATGGCCGATAAATATGCATAAAAATAATATGTTGCTATGTTGAGCATTTAATTTGCTGCATAAAAACATTTATCATGTTGAATATTTATGGTTAACTTCCATCTGATATCTAAACTACATTTTGTAGATAGAATTAATTTATTCTTGGTGTCATGCATTGGACATTACATCTTTCTGACTCTAATACACGCTATCGTTTATTAAAATTCAAAACTTATATCCATTACTTTGACAAATAATTCCCAACTTGTTATGGTTTAATTTTCATTATATGTCCCCTTTGAGAGCCCATAAACTAGAGAGGACCGGAAGCTCAGTGGATTCAGTGGATGTAATTCCTTAAATCTGCGTTGGTGCTGGCGATGTATTATTAGGAGCGTCCAGGATGTTGTGAACCAAGGACCAAAACAAGGCAGGTTCGTAGTTTCTGAAATTAATAATATGTTTAAAATAAGTACATCCGTTTTATTGATAATCGAAATTAAATTCAATCGACATTAGATATTAATCAAACAATTATAGACAAATAATTCGCAATATAAACTGTAAACAAATGGCCGATAAATATGCATAAAAATAATATGTTGCTATGTTGAGCATTTAATTTGCTGCATAAAAACATTTATCATGTTGAATATTTATGGTTAACTTCCATCTGATATCTAAACTACATTTTGTAGATAGAATTAATTTATTCTTGGTGTCATGCATTGGACATTACATCTTTCTGACTCTAATACACGCTATCGTTTATTAAAATTCAAAACTTATATCCATTACTTTGACAAATAATTCCCAACTTGTTATGGTTTAATTTTCATTATATGTCCCCTTTGAGAGCCCATAAACTAGAGAGGACCGGAAGCTCAGTGGATTCAGTGGATGTAATTCCTTAAATCTGCGTTGGTGCTGGCGATGTATTATTAGGAGCGTCCAGGATGTTGTGAACCAAGGACCAAAACAAGGCAGGTTCGTAGTTTCTGAAATTAATAATATGTTTAAAATAAGTACATCCGTTTTATTGATAATCGAAATTAAATTCAATCGACATTAGATATTAATCAAACAATTATAGACAAATAATTCGCAATATAAACTGTAAACAAATGGCCGATAAATATGCATAAAAATAATATGTTGCTATGTTGAGCATTTAATTTGCTGCATAAAAACATTTATCATGTTGAATATTTATGGTTAACTTCCATCTGATATCTAAACTACATTTTGTAGATAGAATTAATTTATTCTTGGTGTCATGCATTGGACATTACATCTTTCTGACTCTAATACACGCTATCGTTTATTAAAATTCAAAACTTATATCCATTACTTTGACAAATAATTCCCAACTTGTTATGGTTTAATTTTCATTATATGTCCCCTTTGAGAGCCCATAAACTAGAGAGGACCGGAAGCTCAGTGGATTCAGTGGATGTAATTCCTTAAATCTGCGTTGGTGCTGGCGATGTATTATTAGGAGCGTCCAGGATGTTGTGAACCAAGGACCAAAACAAGGCAGGTTCGTAGTTTCTGAAATTAATAATATGTTTAAAATAAGTACATCCGTTTTATTGATAATCGAAATTAAATTCAATCGACATTAGATATTAATCAAACAATTATAGACAAATAATTCGCAATATAAACTGTAAACAAATGGCCGATAAATATGCATAAAAATAATATGTTGCTATGTTGAGCATTTAATTTGCTGCATAAAAACATTTATCATGTTGAATATTTATGGTTAACTTCCATCTGATATCTAAACTACATTTTGTAGATAGAATTAATTTATTCTTGGTGTCATGCATTGGACATTACATCTTTCTGACTCTAATACACGCTATCGTTTATTAAAATTCAAAACTTATATCCATTACTTTGACAAATAATTCCCAACTTGTTATGGTTTAATTTTCATTATATGTCCCCTTTGAGAGCCCATAAACTAGAGAGGACCGGAAGCTCAGTGGATTCAGTGGATGTAATTCCTTAAATCTGCGTTGGTGCTGGCGATGTATTATTAGGAGCGTCCAGGATGTTGTGAACCAAGGACCAAAACAAGGCAGGTTCGTAGTTTCTGAAATTAATAATATGTTTAAAATAAGTACATCCGTTTTATTGATAATCGAAATTAAATTCAATCGACATTAGATATTAATCAAACAATTATAGACAAATAATTCGCAATATAAACTGTAAACAAATGGCCGATAAATATGCATAAAAATAATATGTTGCTATGTTGAGCATTTAATTTGCTGCATAAAAACATTTATCATGTTGAATATTTATGGTTAACTTCCATCTGATATCTAAACTACATTTTGTAGATAGAATTAATTTATTCTTGGTGTCATGCATTGGACATTACATCTTTCTGACTCTAATACACGCTATCGTTTATTAAAATTCAAAACTTATATCCATTACTTTGACAAATAATTCCCAACTTGTTATGGTTTAATTTTCATTATATGTCCCCTTTGAGAGCCCATAAACTAGAGAGGACCGGAAGCTCAGTGGATTCAGTGGATGTAATTCCTTAAATCTGCGTTGGTGCTGGCGATGTATTATTAGGAGCGTCCAGGATGTTGTGAACCAAGGACCAAAACAAGGCAGGTTCGTAGTTTCTGAAATTAATAATATGTTTAAAATAAGTACATCCGTTTTATTGATAATCGAAATTAAATTCAATCGACATTAGATATTAATCAAACAATTATAGACAAATAATTCGCAATATAAACTGTAAACAAATGGCCGATAAATATGCATAAAAATAATATGTTGCTATGTTGAGCATTTAATTTGCTGCATAAAAACATTTATCATGTTGAATATTTATGGTTAACTTCCATCTGATATCTAAACTACATTTTGTAGATAGAATTAATTTATTCTTGGTGTCATGCATTGGACATTACATCTTTCTGACTCTAATACACGCTATCGTTTATTAAAATTCAAAACTTATATCCATTACTTTGACAAATAATTCCCAACTTGTTATGGTTTAATTTTCATTATATGTCCCCTTTGAGAGCCCATAAACTAGAGAGGACCGGAAGCTCAGTGGATTCAGTGGATGTAATTCCTTAAATCTGCGTTGGTGCTGGCGATGTATTATTAGGAGCGTCCAGGATGTTGTGAACCAAGGACCAAAACAAGGCAGGTTCGTAGTTTCTGAAATTAATAATATGTTTAAAATAAGTACATCCGTTTTATTGATAATCGAAATTAAATTCAATCGACATTAGATATTAATCAAACAATTATAGACAAATAATTCGCAATATAAACTGTAAACAAATGGCCGATAAATATGCATAAAAATAATATGTTGCTATGTTGAGCATTTAATTTGCTGCATAAAAACATTTATCATGTTGAATATTTATGGTTAACTTCCATCTGATATCTAAACTACATTTTGTAGATAGAATTAATTTATTCTTGGTGTCATGCATTGGACATTACATCTTTCTGACTCTAATACACGCTATCGTTTATTAAAATTCAAAACTTATATCCATTACTTTGACAAATAATTCCCAACTTGTTATGGTTTAATTTTCATTATATGTCCCCTTTGAGAGCCCATAAACTAGAGAGGACCGGAAGCTCAGTGGATTCAGTGGATGTAATTCCTTAAATCTGCGTTGGTGCTGGCGATGTATTATTAGGAGCGTCCAGGATGTTGTGAACCAAGGACCAAAACAAGGCAGGTTCGTAGTTTCTGAAATTAATAATATGTTTAAAATAAGTACATCCGTTTTATTGATAATCGAAATTAAATTCAATCGACATTAGATATTAATCAAACAATTATAGACAAATAATTCGCAATATAAACTGTAAACAAATGGCCGATAAATATGCATAAAAATAATATGTTGCTATGTTGAGCATTTAATTTGCTGCATAAAAACATTTATCATGTTGAATATTTATGGTTAACTTCCATCTGATATCTAAACTACATTTTGTAGATAGAATTAATTTATTCTTGGTGTCATGCATTGGACATTACATCTTTCTGACTCTAATACACGCTATCGTTTATTAAAATTCAAAACTTATATCCATTACTTTGACAAATAATTCCCAACTTGTTATGGTTTAATTTTCATTATATGTCCCCTTTGAGAGCCCATAAACTAGAGAGGACCGGAAGCTCAGTGGATTCAGTGGATGTAATTCCTTAAATCTGCGTTGGTGCTGGCGATGTATTATTAGGAGCGTCCAGGATGTTGTGAACCAAGGACCAAAACAAGGCAGGTTCGTAGTTTCTGAAATTAATAATATGTTTAAAATAAGTACATCCGTTTTATTGATAATCGAAATTAAATTCAATCGACATTAGATATTAATCAAACAATTATAGACAAATAATTCGCAATATAAACTGTAAACAAATGGCCGATAAATATGCATAAAAATAATATGTTGCTATGTTGAGCATTTAATTTGCTGCATAAAAACATTTATCATGTTGAATATTTATGGTTAACTTCCATCTGATATCTAAACTACATTTTGTAGATAGAATTAATTTATTCTTGGTGTCATGCATTGGACATTACATCTTTCTGACTCTAATACACGCTATCGTTTATTAAAATTCAAAACTTATATCCATTACTTTGACAAATAATTCCCAACTTGTTATGGTTTAATTTTCATTATATGTCCCCTTTGAGAGCCCATAAACTAGAGAGGACCGGAAGCTCAGTGGATTCAGTGGATGTAATTCCTTAAATCTGCGTTGGTGCTGGCGATGTATTATTAGGAGCGTCCAGGATGTTGTGAACCAAGGACCAAAACAAGGCAGGTTCGTAGTTTCTGAAATTAATAATATGTTTAAAATAAGTACATCCGTTTTATTGATAATCGAAATTAAATTCAATCGACATTAGATATTAATCAAACAATTATAGACAAATAATTCGCAATATAAACTGTAAACAAATGGCCGATAAATATGCATAAAAATAATATGTTGCTATGTTGAGCATTTAATTTGCTGCATAAAAACATTTATCATGTTGAATATTTATGGTTAACTTCCATCTGATATCTAAACTACATTTTGTAGATAGAATTAATTTATTCTTGGTGTCATGCATTGGACATTACATCTTTCTGACTCTAATACACGCTATCGTTTATTAAAATTCAAAACTTATATCCATTACTTTGACAAATAATTCCCAACTTGTTATGGTTTAATTTTCATTATATGTCCCCTTTGAGAGCCCATAAACTAGAGAGGACCGGAAGCTCAGTGGATTCAGTGGATGTAATTCCTTAAATCTGCGTTGGTGCTGGCGATGTATTATTAGGAGCGTCCAGGATGTTGTGAACCAAGGACCAAAACAAGGCAGGTTCGTAGTTTCTGAAATTAATAATATGTTTAAAATAAGTACATCCGTTTTATTGATAATCGAAATTAAATTCAATCGACATTAGATATTAATCAAACAATTATAGACAAATAATTCGCAATATAAACTGTAAACAAATGGCCGATAAATATGCATAAAAATAATATGTTGCTATGTTGAGCATTTAATTTGCTGCATAAAAACATTTATCATGTTGAATATTTATGGTTAACTTCCATCTGATATCTAAACTACATTTTGTAGATAGAATTAATTTATTCTTGGTGTCATGCATTGGACATTACATCTTTCTGACTCTAATACACGCTATCGTTTATTAAAATTCAAAACTTATATCCATTACTTTGACAAATAATTCCCAACTTGTTATGGTTTAATTTTCATTATATGTCCCCTTTGAGAGCCCATAAACTAGAGAGGACCGGAAGCTCAGTGGATTCAGTGGATGTAATTCCTTAAATCTGCGTTGGTGCTGGCGATGTATTATTAGGAGCGTCCAGGATGTTGTGAACCAAGGACCAAAACAAGGCAGGTTCGTAGTTTCTGAAATTAATAATATGTTTAAAATAAGTACATCCGTTTTATTGATAATCGAAATTAAATTCAATCGACATTAGATATTAATCAAACAATTATAGACAAATAATTCGCAATATAAACTGTAAACAAATGGCCGATAAATATGCATAAAAATAATATGTTGCTATGTTGAGCATTTAATTTGCTGCATAAAAACATTTATCATGTTGAATATTTATGGTTAACTTCCATCTGATATCTAAACTACATTTTGTAGATAGAATTAATTTATTCTTGGTGTCATGCATTGGACATTACATCTTTCTGACTCTAATACACGCTATCGTTTATTAAAATTCAAAACTTATATCCATTACTTTGACAAATAATTCCCAACTTGTTATGGTTTAATTTTCATTATATGTCCCCTTTGAGAGCCCATAAACTAGAGAGGACCGGAAGCTCAGTGGATTCAGTGGATGTAATTCCTTAAATCTGCGTTGGTGCTGGCGATGTATTATTAGGAGCGTCCAGGATGTTGTGAACCAAGGACCAAAACAAGGCAGGTTCGTAGTTTCTGAAATTAATAATATGTTTAAAATAAGTACATCCGTTTTATTGATAATCGAAATTAAATTCAATCGACATTAGATATTAATCAAACAATTATAGACAAATAATTCGCAATATAAACTGTAAACAAATGGCCGATAAATATGCATAAAAATAATATGTTGCTATGTTGAGCATTTAATTTGCTGCATAAAAACATTTATCATGTTGAATATTTATGGTTAACTTCCATCTGATATCTAAACTACATTTTGTAGATAGAATTAATTTATTCTTGGTGTCATGCATTGGACATTACATCTTTCTGACTCTAATACACGCTATCGTTTATTAAAATTCAAAACTTATATCCATTACTTTGACAAATAATTCCCAACTTGTTATGGTTTAATTTTCATTATATGTCCCCTTTGAGAGCCCATAAACTAGAGAGGACCGGAAGCTCAGTGGATTCAGTGGATGTAATTCCTTAAATCTGCGTTGGTGCTGGCGATGTATTATTAGGAGCGTCCAGGATGTTGTGAACCAAGGACCAAAACAAGGCAGGTTCGTAGTTTCTGAAATTAATAATATGTTTAAAATAAGTACATCCGTTTTATTGATAATCGAAATTAAATTCAATCGACATTAGATATTAATCAAACAATTATAGACAAATAATTCGCAATATAAACTGTAAACAAATGGCCGATAAATATGCATAAAAATAATATGTTGCTATGTTGAGCATTTAATTTGCTGCATAAAAACATTTATCATGTTGAATATTTATGGTTAACTTCCATCTGATATCTAAACTACATTTTGTAGATAGAATTAATTTATTCTTGGTGTCATGCATTGGACATTACATCTTTCTGACTCTAATACACGCTATCGTTTATTAAAATTCAAAACTTATATCCATTACTTTGACAAATAATTCCCAACTTGTTATGGTTTAATTTTCATTATATGTCCCCTTTGAGAGCCCATAAACTAGAGAGGACCGGAAGCTCAGTGGATTCAGTGGATGTAATTCCTTAAATCTGCGTTGGTGCTGGCGATGTATTATTAGGAGCGTCCAGGATGTTGTGAACCAAGGACCAAAACAAGGCAGGTTCGTAGTTTCTGAAATTAATAATATGTTTAAAATAAGTACATCCGTTTTATTGATAATCGAAATTAAATTCAATCGACATTAGATATTAATCAAACAATTATAGACAAATAATTCGCAATATAAACTGTAAACAAATGGCCGATAAATATGCATAAAAATAATATGTTGCTATGTTGAGCATTTAATTTGCTGCATAAAAACATTTATCATGTTGAATATTTATGGTTAACTTCCATCTGATATCTAAACTACATTTTGTAGATAGAATTAATTTATTCTTGGTGTCATGCATTGGACATTACATCTTTCTGACTCTAATACACGCTATCGTTTATTAAAATTCAAAACTTATATCCATTACTTTGACAAATAATTCCCAACTTGTTATGGTTTAATTTTCATTATATGTCCCCTTTGAGAGCCCATAAACTAGAGAGGACCGGAAGCTCAGTGGATTCAGTGGATGTAATTCCTTAAATCTGCGTTGGTGCTGGCGATGTATTATTAGGAGCGTCCAGGATGTTGTGAACCAAGGACCAAAACAAGGCAGGTTCGTAGTTTCTGAAATTAATAATATGTTTAAAATAAGTACATCCGTTTTATTGATAATCGAAATTAAATTCAATCGACATTAGATATTAATCAAACAATTATAGACAAATAATTCGCAATATAAACTGTAAACAAATGGCCGATAAATATGCATAAAAATAATATGTTGCTATGTTGAGCATTTAATTTGCTGCATAAAAACATTTATCATGTTGAATATTTATGGTTAACTTCCATCTGATATCTAAACTACATTTTGTAGATAGAATTAATTTATTCTTGGTGTCATGCATTGGACATTACATCTTTCTGACTCTAATACACGCTATCGTTTATTAAAATTCAAAACTTATATCCATTACTTTGACAAATAATTCCCAACTTGTTATGGTTTAATTTTCATTATATGTCCCCTTTGAGAGCCCATAAACTAGAGAGGACCGGAAGCTCAGTGGATTCAGTGGATGTAATTCCTTAAATCTGCGTTGGTGCTGGCGATGTATTATTAGGAGCGTCCAGGATGTTGTGAACCAAGGACCAAAACAAGGCAGGTTCGTAGTTTCTGAAATTAATAATATGTTTAAAATAAGTACATCCGTTTTATTGATAATCGAAATTAAATTCAATCGACATTAGATATTAATCAAACAATTATAGACAAATAATTCGCAATATAAACTGTAAACAAATGGCCGATAAATATGCATAAAAATAATATGTTGCTATGTTGAGCATTTAATTTGCTGCATAAAAACATTTATCATGTTGAATATTTATGGTTAACTTCCATCTGATATCTAAACTACATTTTGTAGATAGAATTAATTTATTCTTGGTGTCATGCATTGGACATTACATCTTTCTGACTCTAAACACGCTATCGTTTATTAAAATTCAAAACTTATATCCATTACTTTGACAAATAATTCCCAACTTGTTATGGTTTAATTTTCATTATATGTCCCCTTTGAGAGCCCATAAACTAGAGAGGACCGGAAGCTCAGTGGATTCAGTGGATGTAATTCCTTAAATCTGCGTTGGTGCTGGCGATGTATTATTAGGAGCGTCCAGGATGTTGTGAACCAAGGACCAAAACAAGGCAGGTTCGTAGTTTCTGAAATTAATAATATGTTTAAAATAAGTACATCCGTTTTATTGATAATCGAAATTAAATTCAATCGACATTAGATATTAATCAAACAATTATAGACAAATAATTCGCAATATAAACTGTAAACAAATGGCCGATAAATATGCATAAAAATAATATGTTGCTATGTTGAGCATTTAATTTGCTGCATAAAAACATTTATCATGTTGAATATTTATGGTTAACTTCCATCTGATATCTAAACTACATTTTGTAGATAGAATTAATTTATTCTTGGTGTCATGCATTGGACATTACATCTTTCTGACTCTAATACACGCTATCGTTTATTAAAATTCAAAACTTATATCCATTACTTTGACAAATAATTCCCAACTTGTTATGGTTTAATTTTCATTATATGTCCCCTTTGAGAGCCCATAAACTAGAGAGGACCGGAAGCTCAGTGGATTCAGTGGATGTAATTCCTTAAATCTGCGTTGGTGCTGGCGATGTATTATTAGGAGCGTCCAGGATGTTGTGAACCAAGGACCAAAACAAGGCAGGTTCGTAGTTTCTGAAATTAATAATATGTTTAAAATAAGTACATCCGTTTTATTGATAATCGAAATTAAATTCAATCGACATTAGATATTAATCAAACAATTATAGACAAATAATTCGCAATATAAACTGTAAACAAATGGCCGATAAATATGCATAAAAATAATATGTTGCTATGTTGAGCATTTAATTTGCTGCATAAAAACATTTATCATGTTGAATATTTATGGTTAACTTCCATCTGATATCTAAACTACATTTTGTAGATAGAATTAATTTATTCTTGGTGTCATGCATTGGACATTACATCTTTCTGACTCTAATACACGCTATCGTTTATTAAAATTCAAAACTTATATCCATTACTTTGACAAATAATTCCCAACTTGTTATGGTTTAATTTTCATTATATGTCCCCTTTGAGAGCCCATAAACTAGAGAGGACCGGAAGCTCAGTGGATTCAGTGGATGTAATTCCTTAAATCTGCGTTGGTGCTGGCGATGTATTATTAGGAGCGTCCAGGATGTTGTGAACCAAGGACCAAAACAAGGCAGGTTCGTAGTTTCTGAAATTAATAATATGTTTAAAATAAGTACATCCGTTTTATTGATAATCGAAATTAAATTCAATCGACATTAGATATTAATCAAACAATTATAGACAAATAATTCGCAATATAAACTGTAAACAAATGGCCGATAAATATGCATAAAAATAATATGTTGCTATGTTGAGCATTTAATTTGCTGCATAAAAACATTTATCATGTTGAATATTTATGGTTAACTTCCATCTGATATCTAAACTACATTTTGTAGATAGAATTAATTTATTCTTGGTGTCATGCATTGGACATTACATCTTTCTGACTCTAATACACGCTATCGTTTATTAAAATTCAAAACTTATATCCATTACTTTGACAAATAATTCCCAACTTGTTATGGTTTAATTTTCATTATATGTCCCCTTTGAGAGCCCATAAACTAGAGAGGACCGGAAGCTCAGTGGATTCAGTGGATGTAATTCCTTAAATCTGCGTTGGTGCTGGCGATGTATTATTAGGAGCGTCCAGGATGTTGTGAACCAAGGACCAAAACAAGGCAGGTTCGTAGTTTCTGAAATTAATAATATGTTTAAAATAAGTACATCCGTTTTATTGATAATCGAAATTAAATTCAATCGACATTAGATATTAATCAAACAATTATAGACAAATAATTCGCAATATAAACTGTAAACAAATGGCCGATAAATATGCATAAAAATAATATGTTGCTATGTTGAGCATTTAATTTGCTGCATAAAAACATTTATCATGTTGAATATTTATGGTTAACTTCCATCTGATATCTAAACTACATTTTGTAGATAGAATTAATTTATTCTTGGTGTCATGCATTGGACATTACATCTTTCTGACTCTAATACACGCTATCGTTTATTAAAATTCAAAACTTATATCCATTACTTTGACAAATAATTCCCAACTTGTTATGGTTTAATTTTCATTATATGTCCCCTTTGAGAGCCCATAAACTAGAGAGGACCGGAAGCTCAGTGGATTCAGTGGATGTAATTCCTTAAATCTGCGTTGGTGCTGGCGATGTATTATTAGGAGCGTCCAGGATGTTGTGAACCAAGGACCAAAACAAGGCAGGTTCGTAGTTTCTGAAATTAATAATATGTTTAAAATAAGTACATCCGTTTTATTGATAATCGAAATTAAATTCAATCGACATTAGATATTAATCAAACAATTATAGACAAATAATTCGCAATATAAACTGTAAACAAATGGCCGATAAATATGCATAAAAATAATATGTTGCTATGTTGAGCATTTAATTTGCTGCATAAAAACATTTATCATGTTGAATATTTATGGTTAACTTCCATCTGATATCTAAACTACATTTTGTAGATAGAATTAATTTATTCTTGGTGTCATGCATTGGACATTACATCTTTCTGACTCTAATACACGCTATCGTTTATTAAAATTCAAAACTTATATCCATTACTTTGACAAATAATTCCCAACTTGTTATGGTTTAATTTTCATTATATGTCCCCTTTGAGAGCCCATAAACTAGAGAGGACCGGAAGCTCAGTGGATTCAGTGGATGTAATTCCTTAAATCTGCGTTGGTGCTGGCGATGTATTATTAGGAGCGTCCAGGATGTTGTGAACCAAGGACCAAAACAAGGCAGGTTCGTAGTTTCAGAAATTAATAATATGTTTAAAATAAGTACATCCGTTTTATTGATAATCGAAATTAAATTCAATCGACATTAGATATTAATCAAACAATTATAGACAAATAATTCGCAATATAAATTGTAAAGAAATGGCCGATAAATATGCATAAAAATAATATGTTGCTATGTTGAGCATTTAATTTGCTGCATAAAAACATTTATCATGTTGAATATTTATGGTTAACTTCCATCTGATATCTAAACTACATTTTGTAGATAGAATTAATTTATTCTTGGTGTCATGCATTGGACATTACATCTTTCTACTCTTAGACACGTTATCGTTTATTAAAATTCAAAACTTATATCCATTACGTTTACAAATAATTCCCAACTTGTTATGGTTTAATTTTCATTATATGTCCCCTTTGAGAGCCCATAAACTAGAGAGGACCGGAAGCTCAGTGGATTCAGTGGATGTAATTCCTTAAATCTGCGTTGGTGCTGGCGATGTATTTTAGGAGCGTCCAGGATGTTGTGAACCAAGGACCAAAACAAGGCAGGTTCGTAGTTTCAGAAATTAATAATATGTTTAAAATAAGTACATCCGTTTTATTGATAATCGAAATTAAATTCAATCGACATTAGATATTAATCAAACAATTATAGACAAATAATTCGCAATATAAATTGTAAACAAATGGCCGATAAATATGCATAAAAATAATATGTGCTATGTTGAACATTTAATTTGCTGCATAAAAACATTTATCATGTTGAATATTTATGGTTAACTTCCATCTGATATCTAAACTACATTTTGTAGATAGAATTAATTTATTCTTGGTGTCATGCATTGGACATTACATCTTTCTACTCTTAGACACGTTATCGTTTATTAAAATTCAAACTTATATCCATTACGTTTACAAATAATTCCCAACTTGTTATGGTTTAATTTTCATTATATGTCCCCTTTGAGAGCCCATAAACTAGAGAGGACCGGAAGCTCAGTGGATTCAGTGGATGTAATTCCTTAAATCTGCGTTGGTGCTGGCGATGTATTTTAGGAGCGTCCAGGATGTTGTGAACCAAGGACCAAAACAAGGCAGGTTCGTAGTTTCAGAAATTAATAATATGTTTAAAATAAGTACATCCGTTTTATTGATAATCGAAATTAAATTCAATCGACATTAGATATTAATCAAACAATTATAGACAAATAATTCGCAATATAAATTGTAAACAAATGGCCGATAAATATGCATAAAAATAATGTGTTGCTATGTTGAACATTTAATTTGCTGCATAAAAACATTTATCATGTTGAATATTTATGGTTAACTTCCATCTGATATCTAAACTACATTTTGTAGATAGAATTAATTTATTCTTGGTGTCATGCATTGGACATTACATCTTTCTACTCTTAGACACGTTATCGTTTATTAAAATTCAAACTTATATCCATTACATTTACAAATATTTCCCAACTTGTTATGGTTTAATTTTCATTATATATCCCCTTTGAGAGCCCATAAACTAGAGAGGACCGGAAGCTCAGTGGATTCAGTGGATGTAATTCCTTAAATCTGCGTTGGTGCTGGCGATGTATTTTAGGAGCGTCCAGGATGTTGTGAACCAAGGACCAAAACAAGGCAGGTTCGTAGTTTCAGAAATTAATAATATGTTTAAAATAAGTACATCCGTTTATTGATAATCGAAATTAAATTCAATCGACATTAGATATTAATCAAACAATTATAGACAAATAATTCGCAATATAATTGTAAACAAATGGCCGATAAATATGCATAAAAATAATGTGCTATGTTGAACATTTAATTTGCTGCATAAAAACATTTATCATGTTGAATATTTATGGTTAACTTCCATCTGATATCTAAACTACATTTTGTAGATAGAATTAATTTATTCTTGGTGTCATGCATTGGACATTACATCTTTCTACTCTTAGACACGTTATCGTTTATTAAAATTCAAACTTATATCCATTACGTTTACAAATAATTCCCAACTTGTTATGGTTTAATTTTCATTATATGTCCCCTTTGAGAGCCCATAAACTAGAGAGGACCGGAAGCTCAGTGGATTCAGTGGATGTAATTCCTTAAATCTGCGTTGGTGCTGGCGATGTATTTTTAGGAGCGTCCAGGATGTTGTGAACCAAGGACCAAAACAAGGCAGGTTCGTAGTTTCAGAAATTAATAATATGTTTAAAATAAGTACATCCGTTTTTTGATAATCGAAATTAAATTCAATCGACATTAGATATTAATCAAACAATTATAGACAAATAATTCGCAATATAATTGTAAACAAATGGCCGATAAATATGCATAAAAATAATGTGCTATGTTGAACATTTAATTTGCTGCATAAAAACATTTATCATGTTGAATATTTATGGTTAACTTCCATCTGATATCTAAACTACATTTTGTAGATAGAATTAATTTATTCTTGGTGTCATGCATTGGACATTACATCTTTCTACTCTTAGACACGTTATCGTTTATTAAAATTCAAACTTATATCCATTACGTTTACAAATAATTCCCAACTTGTTATGGTTTAATTTTCATTATATGTCCCCTTTGAGAGCCCATAAACTAGAGAGGACCGGAAGCTCAGTGGATTCAGTGGATGTAATTCCTTAAATCTGCGTTGGTGCTGGCGATGTATTTTTAGGAGCGTCCAGGATGTTGTGAACCAAGGACCAAAACAAGGCAGGTTCGTAGTTTCAGAAATTAATAATATGTTTAAAATAAGTACATCCGTTTATTGATAATCGAAATTAAATTCAATCGACATTAGATATTAATCAAACAATTATAGACAAATAATTCGCAATATAATTGTAAACAAATGGCCGATAAATATGCATAAAATAATGTGCTATGTTGAACATTTAATTTGCTGCATAAAAACATTTATCATGTTGAATATTTATGGTTAACTTCCATCTGATATCTAAACTACATTTTGTAGATAGAATTAATTTATTCTTGGTGTCATGCATTGGACATTACATCTTTCTACTCTTAGACACGTTATCGTTTATTAAAATTCAAACTTATATCCATTACGTTTACAAATAATTCCCAACTTGTTATGGTTTAATTTTCATTATATGTCCCCTTTGAGAGCCCATAAACTAGAGAGGACCGGAAGCTCAGTGGATTCAGTGGATGTAATTCCTTAAATCTGCGTTGGTGCTGGCGATGTATTTTAGGAGCGTCCAGGATGTTGTGAACCAAGGACCAAAACAAGGCAGGTTCGTAGTTTCAGAAATTAATAATATGTTTAAAATAAGTACATCCGTTTATTGATAATCGAAATTAAATTCAATCGACATTAGATATTAATCAAACAATTATAGACAAATAATTCGCAATATAAATTGTAAACAAATGGCCGATAAATATGCATAAAAATAATGTGCTATGTTGAACATTTAATTTGCTGCATAAAAACATTTATCATGTTGAACATTTATGGTTAACTTCCATCTGATATCTAAACTAAATTTTGTAGATAGAATTAATTTATTCTTGGTGTCATGCATTGGACATTACACCTTTCTACTCTTAGACACGTTATCGTTATTAAAATTCAAACTTATATCCATTACTTTGACAAATAATTCCCAACTTGTTATGGTATAATTTTCATTATATGTCCCCTTTGAGAGCCCATAAACTAGAGAGGACCGGAAGCTCAGTGGATTCAGTGGATGTAATTCCTTAAATCTGCGTTGGTGCTGGCGATGTATTTTTAGGAGCGTCCAGGATGTTGTGAACCAAGGACCAAAACAAGGCAGGTTCGTAGTTTCAGAAATTAATAATATGTTTAAAATAAGTACATCCGGTTTATTGATAATCGAAATTAAATTCAATCGACATTAGATATTAATCAAACAATTATAGACAAATAATTCGCAATATAAATTGTAAACAAATGGCCGATAAATATGCATAAAAATAATGTGCTATGTTGAACATTTAATTTGCTGCATAAAAACATTTATCATGTTGAACATTTATGGTTAACTTCCATCTGATATCTAAACTAAATTTTGTAGATAGAATTAATTTATTCTTGGTGTCATGCGTTGGACATTACATCTTTCTACTCTTAGACACGTTATCGTTTATTAAAATTCAAACTTATATCCATTACGTTTACAAATAATTCCCAACTTGTTATGGTTTAATTTTCATTATATGTCCCCTTTGAGAGCCCATAAACTAGAGAGGACCGGAAGCTCAGTGGATTCAGTGGATGTAATTCCTTAAATCTGCGTTGGTGCTGGCGATGTATTATTAGGAGCGTCCAGGATGTTGTGAACCAAGGACCAAAACAAGGCAGGTTCGTAGTTTCAGAAATTAATAATATGTTTAAAATAAGTACATCCGTTTTATTGATAATCGAAATTAAATTCAATCGACATTAGATATTAATCAAACAATTATAGACAAATAATTCGCAATATAAATTGTAAACAAATGGCCGATAAATATGCATAAAATAATGTGCTATGTTGAACATTTAATTTGCTGCATAAAAACATTTATCATGTTGAATATTTATGGTTAACTTCCATCTGATATCTAAACTACATTTTGTAGATAGAATTAATTTATTCTTGGTGTCATGAGTTGGACATTACATCTTTCTAACTCTTAGACACGTTATCGTTTATTAAAATTCAAACTTATATCCATTACTTTGACAAATAATTCCCAACTTGTTATGGTTTAATTTTCATTATATGTCCCCTTTGAGAGCCCATAAACTAGAGAGGACCGGAAGCTCAGTGGATTCAGTGGATGTAATTCCTTAAATCTGCGTTGGTGCTGGCGATGTATTTTTAGGAGCGTCCAGGATGTTGTGAACCAAGGACCAAAACAAGGCAGGTTCGTAGTTTCAGAAATTAATAATATGTTTAAAATAAGTACATCCGTTTTATTGATAATCGAAATTAAATTCAATCGACATTAGATATTAATCAAACAATTATAGACAAATAATTCGCAATATAATTGTAAACAAATGGCCGATAAATATGCATAAAATAATGTGCTATGTTGAACATTTAATTTGCTGCATAAAAACATTTATCATGTTGAATATTTATGGTTAACTTCCATCTGATATCTAAACTACATTTTGTAGATAGAATTAATTTATTCTTGGTGTCATGCATTGGACATTACATCTTTCTACTCTTAGACACGTTATCGTTTATTAAAATTCAAAACTTATATCCATTACTTTGACAAATAATTCCCAACTTGTTATGGTTTAATTTTCATTATATGTCCCCTTTGAGAGCCCATAAACTAGAGAGGACCGGAAGCTCAGTGGATTCAGTGGATGTAATTCCTTAAATCTGCGTTGGTGGTGGCGATGTATTTTTAGGAGCGTCCAGGATGTTGTGAACCAAGGACCAAAACAAGGCAGGTTCGTAGTTTCAGAAATTAATAATATGTTTAAAATAAGTACATCCGGTTTATTGATAATCGAAATTAAATTCAATCGACATTAGATATTAATCAAACAATTATAGACAAATAATTCGCAATATGAATTGTAAACAAATGGCCGATAAATATGCATAAAAATAATGTGCTTTGTTGAACATTTAATTTGCTGCATAAAAACATTTATCATGTTGAATATTTATGGTTAACTTCCATTTGATATCTAAACTACATTTTGTAGATAGAATTAATTTATTCTTGGTGTCATGAGTTGGACATTACATCTTTCTAACTCTTAGACACGTTATCGTTTATTAAAATTCAAACTTATATCCATTACGTTTACAAATATTTCCCAACTTGTTATGGTTTAATTTTCATTATATATCCCCTTTGAGAGCCCATAAACTAGAGAGGACCGGAAGCTCAGTGGATTCAGTGGATGTAATTCCTTAAATCTGCGTTGGTGCTGGCGATGTATTTTTAGGAGCGTCCAGGATGTTGTGAACCAAGGACCAAAACAAGGCAGGTTCGTAGTTTCAGAAATTAATAATATGTTTAAAATAAGTACATCCGGTTTATTGATAATCGAAATTAAATTCAATCGACATTAGATATTAATCAAACAATTATAGACAAATAATTCGCAATATGAATTGTAAACAAATGGCCGATAAATATGCATAAAAATAATGTGCTATGTTGAACATTTAATTTGCTGCATAAAAACATTTATCATGTTGAATATTTATGGTTAACTTCCATCTGATATCTAAACTACATTTTGTAGATAGAATTAATTTATTCTTGGTGTCATGAGTTGGACATTACATCTTTCTACTCTTAGACACGTTATCGTTATTAAAATTCAAACTTATATCCATTACGTTTACAAATAATTCCCAACTTGTTATGGTTTAATTTTCATTATATGTCCCCTTTGAGAGCCCATAAACTAGAGAGGACCGGAAGCTCAGTGGATTCAGTGGATGTAATTCCTTAAATCTGCGTTGGTGCTGGCGATGTATTTTTAGGAGCGTCCAGGATGTTGTGAACCAAGGACCAAAACAAGGCAGGTTCGTAGTTTCAGAAATTAATAATATGTTTAAAATAAGTACATCCGGTTTATTGATAATCGAAATTAAATTCAATCGACATTAGATATTAATCAAACAATTATAGACAAATAATTCGCAATATGAATTGTAAACAAATGGCCGATAAATATGCATAAAAATAATGTGCTATGTTGAACATTTAATTTGCTGCATAAAAACATTTATCATGTTGAATATTTATGGTTAACTTCCATCTGATATCTAAACTACATTTTGTAGATAGAATTAATTTATTCTTGGTGTCATGAGTTGGACATTACATCTTTCTAACTCTTAGACACGTTATCGTTTATTAAAATTTAAAACTTATATCCATTACGTTTACAAATAATTCCCAACTTGTTATGGTATAATTTTCATTATATGTCCACTTTGAGAGTCCATAAACTAGAGAGGACCGGAAGCTCAGTGGATTCAGTGGATGTAATTCCTTAAATCTGCGTTGGTGCTGGCGATGTATTTTTAGGAGCGTCCAGGATGTTGTGAACCAAGGACCAAAACAAGGCAGGTTCGTAGTTTCAGAAATTAATAATATGTTTAAAATAAGTACATCCGGTTTATTGATAATCGAAATTAAATTCAATCGACATTATATATTAATCAAACAATTATAGACAAATAATTCGCAATATGAATTATAAACAAATGGCCGATAAATATGCATAAAAATAATGTGCTATGTTGAACATTTAATTTGCTGCATAAAAACATTTATCATGTTGAATATTTATGGTTAACTTCCATCTGATATCTAAACTACATTTTGTAGATAGAATTAATTTATTCTTGGTGTCATGAGTTGGACATTACATCTTTCTAACTCTTAGACACGTTATCGTTTATTAAAATTCAAACTTATATCCATTACGTTTACAAATAATTCCCAACTTGTTATGGTTTAATTTTCATTATATGTCCCCTTTGAGAGCCCATAAACTAGAGAGGACCGGAAGCTCAGTGGATTCAGTGGATGTAATTCCTTAAATCTGCGTTGGTGCTGGCGATGTATTTTTAGGAGCGTCCAGGATGTTGTGAACCAAGGACCAAAACAAGGCAGGTTCGTAGTTTCAGAAATTAATAATATGTTTAAAATAAGTACATCCGGTTTATTGATAATCGAAATTAAATTCAATCGACATTAGATATTAATCAAACAATTATAGACAAATAATTCGCAATATGAATTGTAAACAAATGGCCGATAAATATGCATAAAATAATGTGCTATGTTGAACATTTAATTTGCTGCATAAAAACATTTATCATGTTGAATATTTATGGTTAACTTCCATCTGATATCTAAACTACATTTTGTAGATAGAATTAATTTATTCTTGGTGTCATGCGTTGGACATTACATCTTTCTACTCTTAGACACGTTATCGTTTATTAAAATTCAAACTTATATCCATTACGTTTACAAATAATTCCCAACTTGTTATGGTTTAATTTTCATTATATGTCCCCTTTGAGAGCCCATAAACTAGAGAGGACCGGAAGCTCAGTGGATTCAGTGGATGTAATTCCTTAAATCTGCGTTGGTGCTGGCGATGTATTTTTAGGAGCGTCCAGGATGTTGTGAACCAAGGACCAAAACAAGGCAGGTTCGTAGTTTCAGAAATTAATAATATGTTTAAAATAAGTACATCCGGTTTATTGATAATCGAAATTAAATTCAATCGACATTAGATATTAATCAAACAATTATAGACAAATAATTCGCAATATGAATTGTAAACAAATGGCCGATAAATATGCATAAAAATAATGTGCTATGTTGAACATTTAATTTGCTGCATAAAAACATTTATCATGTTGAATATTTATGGTTAACTTCCATCTGATATCTAAACTACATTTTGTAGATAGAATTAATTTATTCTTGGTGTCATGAGTTGGACATTACATCTTTCTAACTCTTAGACACGTTATCGTTTATTAAAATTCAAACTTATATCCATTACGTTTACAAATAATTCCCAACTTGTTATGGTTTAATTTTCATTATATGTCCCCTTTGAGAGCCCATAAACTAGAGAGGACCGGAAGCTCAGTGGATTCAGTGGATGTAATTCCTTAAATCTGCGTTGGTGCTGGCGATGTATTTTTAGGAGCGTCCAGGATGTTGTGAACCAAGGACCAAAACAAGGCAGGTTCGTAGTTTCAGAAATTAATAATATGTTTAAAATAAGTACATCCGTTTATTGATAATCGAAATTAAATTCAATCGACATTAGATATTAATCAAACAATTATAGACAAATAATTCGCAATATGAATTGTAAACAAATGGCCGATAAATATGCATTAAAATAATGTGCTATGTTGAACATTTAATTTGCTGCATAAAAACATTTATCATGTTGAATATTTATGGTTAACTTCCATCTGATATCTAAACTACATTTTGTAGATAGAATTAATTTATTCTTGGTGTCATGCGTTGGACATTACATCTTTCTACTCTTAGACACGTTATCGTTTATTAAAATTCAAACTTATATCCATTACGTTTACAAATAATTCCCAACTTGTTATGGTTTAATTTTCATTATATGTCCCCTTTGAGAGCCCATAAACTAGAGAGGACCGGAAGCTCAGTGGATTCAGTGGATGTAATTCCTTAAATCTGCGTTGGTGCTGGCGATGTATTTTTAGGAGCGTCCAGGATGTTGTGAACCAAGGACCAAAACAAGGCAGGTTCGTAGTTTCAGAAATTAATAATATGTTTAAAATAAGTACATCCGTTTATTGATAATCGAAATTAAATTCAATCGACATTAGATATTAATCAAACAATTATAGACAAATAATTCGCAATATGAATTGTAAACAAATGGCCGATAAATATGCATAAAAATAATGTGCTATGTTGAACATTTAATTTGCTGCATAAAAACATTTATCATGTTGAATATTTATGGTTAACTTCCATCTGATATCTAAACTACATTTTGTAGATAGAATTAATTTATTCTTGGTGTCATGCGTTGGACATTACATCTTTCTACTCTTAGACACGTTATCGTTATTAAAATTCAAACTTATATCCATTACGTTTACAAATAATTCCCAACTTGTTATGGTTTAATTTTCATTATATGTCCCCTTTGAGAGCCCATAAACTAGAGAGGACCGGAAGCTCAGTGGATTCAGTGGATGTAATTCCTTAAATCTGCGTTGGTGCTGGCGATGTATTTTTAGGAGCGTCCAGGATGTTGTGAACCAAGGACCAAAACAAGGCAGGTTCGTAGTTTCAGAAATTAATAATATGTTTAAAATAAGTACATCCGGTTTATTGATAATCGAAATTAAATTCAATCGACATTAGATATTAATCAAACAATTATAGACAAATAATTCGCAATATGAATTGTAAACAAATGGCCGATAAATATGCATAAAATAATGTGCTATGTTGAACATTTAATTTGCTGCATAAAAACATTTATCATGTTGAATATTTATGGTTAACTTCCATCTGATATCTAAACTACATTTTGTAGATAGAATTAATTTATTCTTGGTGTCATGCGTTGGACATTACATCTTTCTATCTCTTAGACACGTTATCGTCTATTAAAATTCAAACTTATATCCATTACGTTTACAAATAATTCCCAACTTGTTATGGTTTAATTTTCATTATATGTCCCCTTTGAGAGCCCATAAACTAGAGAGGACCGGAAGCTCAGTGGATTCAGTGGATGTAATTCCTTAAATCTGCGTTGGTGCTGGCGATGTATTTTTAGGAGCGTCCAGGATGTTGTGAACCAAGGACCAAAACAAGGCAGGTTCGTAGTTTCAGAAATTAATAATATGTTTAAAATAAGTACATCCGGTTTATTGATAATCGAAATTAAATTCAATCGACATTAGATATTAATCAAACAATTATAGACAAATAATTCGCAATATGAATTGTAAACAAATGGCCGATAAATATGCATAAAATAATGTGCTATGTTGAACATTTAATTTGCTGCATAAAAACATTTATCATGTTGAATATTTATGGTTAACTTCCATCTGATATCTAAACTACATTTTGTAGATAGAATTAATTTATTCTTGGTGTCATGCGTTGGACATTACATCTTTCTACTCTTAGACACGTTATCGTTATTAAAATTCAAACTTATATCCATTACGTTTACAAATAATTCCCAACTTGTTATGGTTTAATTTTCATTATATGTCCCCTTTGAGAGCCCATAAACTAGAGAGGACCGGAAGCTCAGTGGATTCAGTGGATGTAATTCCTTAAATCTGCGTTGGTGCTGGCGATGTATTTTTAGGAGCGTCCAGGATGTTGTGAACCAAGGACCAAAACAAGGCAGGTTCGTAGTTTCAGAAATTAATAATATGTTTAAAATAAGTACATCCGGTTTATTGATAATCGAAATTAAATTCAATCGACATTAGATATTAATCAAACAATTATAGACAAATAATTCGCAATATGAATTGTAAACAAATGGCCGATAAATATGCATAAAAATAATGTGCTATGTTGAACATTTAATTTGCTGCATAAAAACATTTATCATGTTGAATATTTATGGTTAACTTCCATCTGATATCTAAACTACATTTTGTAGATAGAATTAATTTATTCTTGGTGTCATGCGTTGGACATTACATCTTTCTACTCTTAGACACGTTATCGTTATTAAAATTCAAACTTATATCCATTACGTTTACAAATAATTCCCAACTTGTTATGGTTTAATTTTCATTATATGTCCCCTTTGAGAGCCCATAAACTAGAGAGGACCGGAAGCTCAGTGGATTCAGTGGATGTAATTCCTTAAATCTGCGTTGGTGCTGGCGATGTATTTTTAGGAGCGTCCAGGATGTTGTGAACCAAGGACCAAAACAAGGCAGGTTCGTAGTTTCAGAAATTAATAATATGTTTAAAATAAGTACATCCGGTTTATTGATAATCGAAATTAAATTCAATCGACATTAGATATTAATCAAACAATTATAGACAAATAATTCGCAATATGAATTGTAAACAAATGGCCGATAAATATGCATAAAAATAATGTGCTATGTTGAACATTTAATTTGCTGCATAAAAACATTTATCATGTTGAATATTTATGGTTAACTTCCATCTGATATCTAAACTACATTTTGTAGATAGAATTAATTTATTCTTGGTGTCATGAGTTGGACATTACATCTTTCTACTCTTAGACACGTTATCGTTATTAAAATTCAAACTTATATCCATTACGTTTACAAATAATTCCCAACTTGTTATGGTTTAATTTTCATTATATGTCCCCTTTGAGAGCCCATAAACTAGAGAGGACCGGAAGCTCAGTGGATTCAGTGGATGTAATTCCTTAAATCTGCGTTGGTGCTGGCGATGTATTTTTAGGAGCGTCCAGGATGTTGTGAACCAAGGACCAAAACAAGGCAGGTTCGTAGTTTCAGAAATTAATAATATGTTTAAAATAAGTACATCCGGTTTATTGATAATCGAAATTAAATTCAATCGACATTAGATATTAATCAAACAATTATAGACAAATAATTCGCAATATGAATTGTAAACAAATGGCCGATAAATATGCATAAAATAATGTGCTATGTTGAACATTTAATTTGCTGCATAAAAACATTTATCATGTTGAATATTTATGGTTAACTTCCATCTGATATCTAAACTACATTTTGTAGATAGAATTAATTTATTCTTGGTGTCATGCGTTGGACATTACATCTTTCTACTCTTAGACACGTTATCGTTATTAAAATTCAAACTTATATCCATTACGTTTACAAATAATTCCCAACTTGTTATGGTTTAATTTTCATTATATGTCCCCTTTGAGAGCCCATAAACTAGAGAGGACCGGAAGCTCAGTGGATTCAGTGGATGTAATTCCTTAAATCTGCGTTGGTGCTGGCGATGTATTTTTAGGAGCGTCCAGGATGTTGTGAACCAAGGACCAAAACAAGGCAGGTTCGTAGTTTCAGAAATTAATAATATGTTTAAAATAAGTACATCCGGTTTATTGATAATCGAAATTAAATTCAATCGACATTAGATATTAATCAAACAATTATAGACAAATAATTCGCAATATGAATTGTAAACAAATGGCCGATAAATATGCATAAAATAATGTGCTATGTTGAACATTTAATTTGCTGCATAAAAACATTTATCATGTTGAATATTTATGGTTAACTTCCATCTGATATCTAAACTACATTTTGTAGATAGAATTAATTTATTCTTGGTGTCATGCGTTGGACATTACATCTTTCTACTCTTAGACACGTTATCGTTATTAAAATTCAAACTTATATCCATTACGTTTACAAATAATTCCCAACTTGTTATGGTTTAATTTTCATTATATGTCCCCTTTGAGAGCCCATAAACTAGAGAGGACCGGAAGCTCAGTGGATTCAGTGGATGTAATTCCTTAAATCTGCGTTGGTGCTGGCGATGTATTTTTAGGAGCGTCCAGGATGTTGTGAACCAAGGACCAAAACAAGGCAGGTTCGTAGTTTCAGAAATTAATAATATGTTTAAAATAAGTACATCCGGTTTATTGATAATCGAAATTAAATTCAATCGACATTAGATATTAATCAAACAATTATAGACAAATAATTCGCAATATGAATTGTAAACAAATGGCCGATAAATATGCATAAAATAATGTGCTATGTTGAACATTTAATTTGCTGCATAAAAACATTTATCATGTTGAATATTTATGGTTAACTTCCATCTGATATCTAAACTACATTTTGTAGATAGAATTAATTTATTCTTGGTGTCATGCATTGGACATTACATCTTTCTACTCTTAGACACGTTATCGTTATTAAAATTCAAACTTATATCCATTACGTTTACAAATAATTCCCAACTTGTTATGGTTTAATTTTCATTATATGTCCCCTTTGAGAGCCCATAAACTAGAGAGGACCGGAAGCTCAGTGGATTCAGTGGATGTAATTCCTTAAATCTGCGTTGGTGCTGGCGATGTATTTTTAGGAGCGTCCAGGATGTTGTGAACCAAGGACCAAAACAAGGCAGGTTCGTAGTTTCAGAAATTAATAATATGTTTAAAATAAGTACATCCGGTTTATTGATAATCGAAATTAAATTCAATCGACATTAGATATTAATCAAACAATTATAGACAAATAATTCGCAATATGAATTGTAAACAAATGGCCGATAAATATGCATAAAAATAATGTGCTATGTTGAACATTTAATTTGCTGCATAAAAACATTTATCATGTTGAATATTTATGGTTAACTTCCATCTGATATCTAAACTACATTTTGTAGATAGAATTAATTTATTCTTGGTGTCATGCGTTGGACATTACATCTTTCTACTCTTAGACACGTTATCGTTATTAAAATTCAAACTTATATCCATTACGTTTACAAATAATTCCCAACTTGTTATGGTTTAATTTTCATTATATGTCCCCTTTGAGAGCCCATAAACTAGAGAGGACCGGAAGCTCAGTGGATTCAGTGGATGTAATTCCTTAAATCTGCGTTGGTGCTGGCGATGTATTTTTAGGAGCGTCCAGGATGTTGTGAACCAAGGACCAAAACAAGGCAGGTTCGTAGTTTCAGAAATTAATAATATGTTTAAAATAAGTACATCCGGTTTATTGATAATCGAAATTAAATTCAATCGACATTAGATATTAATCAAACAATTATAGACAAATAATTCGCAATATGAATTGTAAACAAATGGCCGATAAATATGCATTAAAATAATGTGCTATGTTGAACATTTAATTTGCTGCATAAAAACATTTATCATGTTGAATATTTATGGTTAACTTCCATCTGATATCTAAACTACATTTTGTAGATAGAATTAATTTATTCTTGGTGTCATGCGTTGGACATTACATCTTTCTACTCTTAGACACGTTATCGTTATTAAAATTCAAACTTATATCCATTACGTTTACAAATAATTCCCAACTTGTTATGGTTTAATTTTCATTATATGTCCCCTTTGAGAGCCCATAAACTAGAGAGGACCGGAAGCTCAGTGGATTCAGTGGATGTAATTCCTTAAATCTGCGTTGGTGCTGGCGATGTATTTTTAGGAGCGTCCAGGATGTTGTGAACCAAGGACCAAAACAAGGCAGGTTCGTAGTTTCAGAAATTAATAATATGTTTAAAATAAGTACATCCGTTTATTGATAATCGAAATTAAATTCAATCGACATTAGATATTAATCAAACAATTATAGACAAATAATTCGCAATATGAATTGTAAACAAATGGCCGATAAATATGCATTAAAATAATGTGCTATGTTGAACATTTAATTTGCTGCATAAAAACATTTATCATGTTGAATATTTATGGTTAACTTCCATCTGATATCTAAACTACATTTTGTAGATAGAATTAATTTATTCTTGGTGTCATGCGTTGGACATTACATCTTTCTATCTCTTAGACACGTTATCGTCTATTAAAATTCAAACTTATATCCATTACGTTTACAAATAATTCCCAACTTGTTATGGTTTAATTTTCATTATATGTCCCCTTTGAGAGCCCATAAACTAGAGAGGACCGGAAGCTCAGTGGATTCAGTGGATGTAATTCCTTAAATCTGCGTTGGTGCTGGCGATGTATTTTTAGGAGCGTCCAGGATGTTGTGAACCAAGGACCAAAACAAGGCAGGTTCGTAGTTTCAGAAATTAATAATATGTTTAAAATAAGTACATCCGGTTTATTGATAATCGAAATTAAATTCAATCGACATTAGATATTAATCAAACAATTATAGACAAATAATTCGCAATATGAATTGTAAACAAATGGCCGATAAATATGCATTAAAATAATGTGCTATGTTGAACATTTAATTTGCTGCATAAAAACATTTATCATGTTGAATATTTATGGTTAACTTCCATCTGATATCTAAACTACATTTTGTAGATAGAATTAATTTATTCTTGGTGTCATGCGTTGGACATTACATCTTTCTATCTCTTAGACACGTTATCGTCTATTAAAATTCAAACTTATATCCATTACGTTTACAAATAATTCCCAACTTGTTATGGTTTAATTTTCATTATATGTCCCCTTTGAGAGCCCATAAACTAGAGAGGACCGGAAGCTCAGTGGATTCAGTGGATGTAATTCCTTAAATCTGCGTTGGTGCTGGCGATGTATTTTTAGGAGCGTCCAGGATGTTGTGAACCAAGGACCAAAACAAGGCAGGTTCGTAGTTTCAGAAATTAATAATATGTTTAAAATAAGTACATCCGTTTATTGATAATCGAAATTAAATTCAATCGACATTAGATATTAATCAAACAATTATAGACAAATAATTCGCAATATGAATTGTAAACAAATGGCCGATAAATATGCATAAAATAATGTGCTATGTTGAACATTTAATTTGCTGCATAAAAACATTTATCATGTTGAATATTTATGGTTAACTTCCATCTGATATCTAAACTACATTTTGTAGATAGAATTAATTTATTCTTGTGTCATGCGTTGGACATTACATCTTTCTACTCTTAGACACGTTATCGTCTATTAAAATTCAAACTTATATCCATTACGTTTACAAATAATTCCCAACTTGTTATGGTTTAATTTTCATTATATGTCCCCTTTGAGAGCCCATAAACTAGAGAGGACCGGAAGCTCAGTGGATTCAGTGGATGTAATTCCTTAAATCTGCGTTGGTGCTGGCGATGTATTTTTAGGAGCGTCCAGGATGTTGTGAACCAAGGACCAAAACAAGGCAGGTTCGTAGTTTCAGAAATTAATAATATGTTTAAAATAAGTACATCCGTTTATTGATAATCGAAATTAAATTCAATCGACATTAGATATTAATCAAACAATTATAGACAAATAATTCGCAATATGAATTGTAAACAAATGGCCGATAAATATGCATTAAAATAATGTGCTATGTTGAACATTTAATTTGCTGCATAAAAACATTTATCATGTTGAATATTTATGGTTAACTTCCATCTGATATCTAAACTACATTTTGTAGATAGAATTAATTTATTCTTGGTGTCATGCTTGGACATTACATCTTTCTACTCTTAGACACGTTATCGTTATTAAAATTCAAACTTATATCCATTACGTTTACAAATAATTCCCAACTTGTTATGGTTTAATTTTCATTATATGTCCCTTTGAGAGCCCATAAACTAGAGAGGACCGGAAGCTCAGTGGATTCAGTGGATGTAATTCCTTAAATCTGCGTTGGTGCTGGCGATGTATTTTTAGGAGCGTCCAGGATGTTGTGAACCAAGGACCAAAACAAGGCAGGTTCGTAGTTTCAGAAATTAATAATATGTTTAAAATAAGTACATCCGGTTTATTGATAATCGAAATTAAATTCAATCGACATTAGATATTAATCAAACAATTATAGACAAATAATTCGCAATATGAATTGTAAACAAATGGCCGATAAATATGCATAAAATAATGTGCTATGTTGAACATTTAATTTGCTGCATAAAAACATTTATCATGTTGAATATTTATGGTTAACTTCCATCTGATATCTAAACTACATTTTGTAGATAGAATTAATTTATTCTTGGTGTCATGCATTGGACATTACATCTTTCTACTCTTAGACACGTTATCGTTATTAAAATTCAAACTTATATCCATTACGTTTACAAATAATTCCCAACTTGTTATGGTTTAATTTTCATTATATGTCCCCTTTGAGAGCCCATAAACTAGAGAGGACCGGAAGCTCAGTGGATTCAGTGGATGTAATTCCTTAAATCTGCGTTGGTGCTGGCGATGTATTTTTAGGAGCGTCCAGGATGTTGTGAACCAAGGACCAAAACAAGGCAGGTTCGTAGTTTCAGAAATTAATAATATGTTTAAAATAAGTACATCCGTTTATTGATAATCGAAATTAAATTCAATCGACATTAGATATTAATCAAACAATTATAGACAAATAATTCGCAATATGAATTGTAAACAAATGGCCGATAAATATGCATAAAATAATGTGCTATGTTGAACATTTAATTTGCTGCATAAAAACATTTATCATGTTGAATATTTATGGTTAACTTCCATCTGATATCTAAACTACATTTTGTAGATAGAATTAATTTATTCTTGTGTCATGCGTTGGACATTACATCTTTCTACTCTTAGACACGTTATCGTTATTAAAATTCAAACTTATATCCATTACTTTACAAATAATTCCCAACTTGTTATGGTTTAATTTTCATTATATGTCCCTTTGAGAGCCCATAAACTAGAGAGGACCGGAAGCTCAGTGGATTCAGTGGATGTAATTCCTTAAATCTGCGTTGGTGCTGGCGATGTATTTTTAGGAGCGTCCAGGATGTTGTGAACCAAGGACCAAAACAAGGCAGGTTCGTAGTTTCAGAAATTAATAATATGTTTAAAATAAGTACATCCGGTTTATTGATAATCGAAATTAAATTCAATCGACATTAGATATTAATCAAACAATTATAGACAAATAATTCGCAATATGAATTGTAAACAAATGGCCGATAAATATGCATAAAATAATGTGCTATGTTGAACATTTAATTTGCTGCATAAAAACATTTATCATGTTGAATATTTATGGTTAACTTCCATCTGATATCTAAACTACATTTTGTAGATAGAATTAATTTATTCTTGGTGTCATGCGTTGGACATTACATCTTTCTATCTCTTAGACACGTTATCGTTTATTAAAATTCAAACTTATATCCATTACTTTACAAATAATTCCCAACTTTTATGGTTTAATTTTCATTATATGTCCCTTTGAGAGCCCATAAACTAGAGAGGACCGGAAGCTCAGTGGATTCAGTGGATGTAATTCCTTAAATCTGCGTTGGTGCTGGCGATGTATTTTTAGGAGCGTCCAGGATGTTGTGAACCAAGGACCAAAACAAGGCAGGTTCGTAGTTTCAGAAATTAATAATATGTTTAAAATAAGTACATCCGTTTATTGATAATCGAAATTAAATTCAATCGACATTAGATATTAATCAAACAATTATAGACAAATAATTCGCAATATGAATTGTAAACAAATGGCCGATAAATATGCATAAAATAATGTGCTATGTTGAACATTTAATTTGCTGCATAAAAACATTTATCATGTTGAATATTTATGGTTAACTTCCATCTGATATCTAAACTACATTTTGTAGATAGAATTAATTTATTCTTGTGTCATGCGTTGGACATTACATCTTTCTATCTCTTAGACACGTTATCGTCTATTAAAATTCAAACTTATATCCATTACGTTTACAATAATTCCCAACTTGTTATGGTTTAATTTTCATTATATGTCCCCTTTGAGAGCCCATAAACTAGAGAGGACCGGAAGCTCAGTGGATTCAGTGGATGTAATTCCTTAAATCTGCGTTGGTGCTGGCGATGTATTTTTAGGAGCGTCCAGGATGTTGTGAACCAAGGACCAAAACAAGGCAGGTTCGTAGTTTCAGAAATTAATAATATGTTTAAAATAAGTACATCCGGTTTATTGATAATCGAAATTAAATTCAATCGACATTAGATATTAATCAAACAATTATAGACAAATAATTCGCAATATGAATTGTAAACAAATGGCCGATAAATATGCATAAAATAATGTGCTATGTTGAACATTTAATTTGCTGCATAAAAACATTTATCATGTTGAATATTTATGGTTAACTTCCATCTGATATCTAAACTACATTTTGTAGATAGAATTAATTTATTCTTGGTGTCATGCGTTGGACATTACATCTTTCTACTCTTAGACACGTTATCGTTATTAAAATTCAAACTTATATCCATTACTTTACAAATAATTCCCAACTTGTTATGGTTTAATTTTCATTATATGTCCCCTTTGAGAGCCATAAACTAGAGAGGACGGAAGCTCAGTGGATTCAGTGGATGTAATTCCTTAAATCTGCGTTGGTGCTGGCGATGTATTTTTAGGAGCGTCCAGGATGTTGTGAACCAAGGACCAAAACAAGGCAGTTCGTAGTTTCAGAAATTAATAATATGTTTAAAATAAGTACATCCGTTTATTGATAATCGAAATTAAATTCAATCGACATTAGATATTAATCAAACAATTATAGACAAATAATTCGCAATATAATTGTAAACAAATGGCCGATAAATATGCATTAAAATAATGTGCTATGTTGAACATTTAATTTGCTGCATAAAAACATTTATCATGTTGAATATTTATGGTTAACTTCCATCTGATATCTAAACTACATTTTGTAGATAGAATTAATTTATTCTTGGTGTCATGCATTGGACATTACATCTTTCTATCTCTTAGACACGTTATCGTCTATTAAAATTCAAACTTATATCCATTACGTTTACAAATAATTCCCAACTTGTTATGGTTTAATTTTCATTATATGTCCCTTTGAGAGCCCATAAACTAGAGAGACCGGAACTCAGTGGATTCAGTGGATGTAATTCCTTAAATCTGCGTTGGTGCTGGCGATGTATTTTTAGGAGCGTTCCAGGATGTTTGAAACCAAGACCAAAACAAGGCAGGTTTCGTAGTTTCAGAAATTAATAATATGTTTAAAATAAGTACATCCGTTTATTGATAATCGAAATTAAATTCAATCGACATTAGATATTAATCAAACAATTATAGACAAATAATTCGCAATATGAATTGTAAACAAATGGCCGATAAATATGCATAAAAATAATATGTTGCTTTGTTGAACATTTAATTTGCTGCATAAAAACATTTATCATGTTGAATATATTATGGTTAACTTCCATCTGATATCTAAACTACATTTTTGTAGATAGAAATAATTTATTCTTGATGTCATGCGTTGGACATTACATCTTTCTATCTCTTAGACACGTTATCGTCTATTAAAATTCAAACTTATATCCATTACGTTTACAAATAATTCCCAACTTGTTATGGTTTTATTTTCATTATATGCCCCTTTGAGAGCCCATAAACTAGAGAGGACCGGAAGCTCAGTGGATTCAGTGGATGTAATTCCTTAAATCTGCGTTGGTGCTGGCGATGTATTTTTAGGAGCGTCCAGGATGTTGTGAACCAAGGACCAAAACAAGGCAGGTTCGTAGTTTCAAATTATAATATGTTTAAAATAAGTACATCCGGTTATTGATAATCGAAATTAAATTCAATCGACATTAGATATTAATCAAACAATTATAGACAAATAATTCGCAATATGAATTGTAAACAAATGGCCGATAAATATGCATTAAAATAATGTGCTATGTTGAACATTTAATTTGCTGCATAAAAACATTTATCATGTTGAATAATTATGGTTAACTTCCATCTGATATCTAAACTACATTTTGTAGATAGAATTAATTTATTCTTGATGTCATGCGTTGGACATTACATCTCTTCTATCTCTTAGACACGTTATCGTCTATTAAAATTCAAACTTATATCATTACGTTTAACAAATAATTCCCAACTTGTTATGGTTTAATTTTCATTATATGTCCTTTGAGAGCCCATAAACTAGAGAGGAGCGGAAGCTCAGTGGATTCAGTGGATGTAATTCCTTAAATCTGCGTTGGTGCTGGCGATGTATTTTAGGAGCGTCCAGGATGTTGTGAACCAAGGACCAAAACAAGGCAGGTTCGTAGTTTCAGAAATTAATAATATGTTTTAAAATAAGTACATCCGGTTTATTGATAATCGAAATTAAATTCAATCGACATTAGATATTAATCAAACAATTATAGACAAATAATTCGCAATATGAATTGTAAACAAATGGCCGATAAATATGCATTAAATAATGTGCTATGTTGAACATTTAATTTGCTGGCATAAAACATTTATCATGTTGAATATTATGGTTAACTTCCATCTGATATCTAAACTACATTTTGTAGATAGAATTAATTTATCTTGATGTCATGCGTTGGACAATACATCTTTCTATCTCTTAGACACGTTATCGTCTATTAAAATTCAAACTTATATCCATTACGTTTACAAATAATTCCCAATTGTTATGGTTTAATTTCATTATATGTCCTTTGAGAGCCAAAACTAGAGAGCCGGAAGCTCAGTGGATTCAGTGGATGTAATTCCTTAAATCTGCGTTGGTGCTGGCGATGTATTTTAGGAGCGTCCAGGATGTTGTGAACCAAGGACCAAAACAAGGCAGGTTCGTAGTTTCAGAAATTAATAATATGTTTAAAATAAGTACATCCGTTTATTGATAATCGAAATTAAATTCAATCGACATTAGATATTAAATCAAAAATTATAGACAAATAATTCGCAATATGAATTGTAAACAAATGGCCGATAAATATGCATTAAAATAATGTGCTATGTTGAACATTTAATTTGCTGCATAAAAACATTTATCATGTTGAATATTTATGGTTAACTTCCATCTGATATCTAAACTACATTTTGTAGATAGAATTAATTTATTCTTGATGTCATGCGTTGGACATTACATCTTTCTATCTCTTAGACACGTTATCGTCTATTAAAATTCAAACTTATATCCATTACGTTTACAAATAATTCCCAACTTGTTATGGTTTAATTTTCATTATATGTCCCTTTGAGAGCCCATAACTAGAGAGGACCGGAAGCTCAGTGGATTCAGTGGATGTAATTCCTTAAATCTGCGTTGGTGCTGGCGATGTATTTTTAGGAGCGTCCAGGATTTGTGAACCAAGGACCAAAACAAGGCAGGTTCGTAGTTTCAGAAATTAATAATATGTTTAAAATAAGTACATCCGGTTTATTGATAATCGAAATTAATTCAATCGACATTAGATATTAATCAAACAATTATAGACAAATAATTCGCAATATGAATTGTAAACAAATGGCCGATAAATATGCATTAAAATAATGTGCTATGTTGAACATTTAATTTGCTGCATAAAAACATTTATCATGTTGAATATTTATGGTTAACTTCCATCTGATATCTAAACTACATTTTGTAGATAGAATTAATTTATTCTTGATGTCATGCGTTGGACATTACATCTTTCTATCTCTTAGACACGTTATCTCTATTAAATTCAAACTTATATCCATTACGTTTACAAATAATTCCCAACTTGTTATGGTTTAATTTTCATTA
>NW_025048799.1:0-27418 GCF_016746365.2 Drosophila yakuba | reverse complement strand
AACATTTTCGTGTTGAATATTTATGGTTAACTTCCATCTGATATCCAAACTACATTTTGTAGATAGAATTAATTTATTCTTGGTGTCATGCATTGGACATTACACCAAACAAGTCAGGTTCGTAGTTTCTGAATTAATATAGTTTAAAATAAGTACATCGTTTTATTGATAATCGAAATTAAATTCAATCGACATAGATATTAATCAAACAATTATAGACAAATAATTCGCAATATAAATTGTTAAACCAAATGGCCGATAAATATGCATAAAAATATATGTGCTATGTTGAACATTAAATTTGCTGCATAAAAACATTTATCATGTTGAATATATATGGTTAACTTCCATCTGATATCTAAACTACATTTTGTAGATAGAATTAATTTATTCTTGGTGTCATGCATTGGACATTACACCTTTCTAACTCTTAGACACGTTATCGTCTATTAAAATTCAAACTTATATCTATTACGTTTACAAATAATTCCCAACTTGTTATGGTTTAATTTTCATTATATGTCCCCTTTGAGAGCCCATAAACTAGAGAGGACCGGAAGCTCAGTGGATTCAATGGATGTAATTCCTTAAATCTGCGTTGGTGCTGGCGATGTATTATTAGGAGCGTCCAGGATGTTGTGAACCAAGGACCAAAACAAGGCAGGTTCGTAGTTTCTGAAATTAATAATATGTTTAAAATAAGTACATCCGTTTTATTGATAATCGAAATTAAATTCAATCGACATAAGATATTAATCAAACAATTATAGACAAATAATTCGCAATATAAATTGTAAACAAATGGCCGATAAATATGCATAAAAATAATATGTTGCTATGTTGAACATTAATTTGCTGCATAAAAACATTTATCATGTTGAATATATATGGTTAACTTCCATCTGATATCTAAACTACATTTTGTAGATAGAATTAATTTATTCTTGGTGTCATGCATTGGACATTACACCTTTCTAACTCTTAGACACGTTATCGTTTATTAAAATTCAAAACTTATATCCATTACGTTTACAAATAATTCCCAACTTGTTATGGTTTAATTTTCATTATATGTCCCCTTTGAGAGCCCATAAACTAGAGAGGACCGGAAGCTCAGTGGATTCAATGGATGTAATTCCTTAAATCTGCGTTGGTGCTGGCGATGTATTATTAGGAGCGTCCAGGATGTTGTGAACCAAGGACCAAAACAAGGCAGGTTCGTAGTTTCTGAAATTAATAATATGTTTAAAATAAGTACATCCGTTTTATTGATAATCGAAATTAAATTCAATCGACATTAGATATTAATCAAACAATTATAGACAAATAATTCGCAATATAAATTGTAAACAAATAGCCGATAAATATGCATAAAAATAATATGTTGCTATGTTGAACATTTAATTTGCTGCATAAAAACATTTATCATGTTGAATATATATGGTTAACTTCCATCTGATATCTAAACTACATTTTGTAGATAGAATTAATTTATTCTTGGTGTCATGCGTTGGACATTACATCTTTCTAACTCTTAGACACGTTATCGTTTATTAAAATTCAAACTTATATCCATTACGTTTACAAATAATTCCCAACTTGTTATGGTTTAATTTTCATTATATGTCCCCTTTGAGAGCCCATAAACAAGAGAGGACCGGAAGCTCAGTGGATTCAATGGATGTAATTCCTTAAATCTGCGTTGGTGCTGGCGATGTATTATTAGGAGCGTCCAGGATGTTGTGAACCAAGGACCAAAACAAGGCAGGTTCGTAGTTTCTGAAATTAATAATATGTTTAAAATAAGTACATCCGTTTTATTGATAATCGAAATTAAATTCAATCGACATAAGATATTAATCAAACAATTATAGACAAATAATTCGCAATATAAATTGTAAACAAATGGCCGATAAATATGCATAAAAATAATATGTTGCTATGTTGAACATTTAATTTGCTGCATAAAAACATTTATCATGTTGAATATATATGGTTAACTTCCATCTGATATCTAAACTACATTTTGTAGATAGAATTAATTTATTCTTGGTGTCATGCATTGGACATTACACCTTTCTAACTCTTAGACACGTTATCGTTTATTAAAATTCAAAACTTATATCCATTACGTTTACAAATAATTCCCAACTTGTTATGGTTTAATTTTCATTATATGTCCCCTTTGAGAGCCCATAAACTAGAGAGGACCGGAAGCTCAGTGGATTCAATGGATGTAATTCCTTAAATCTGCGTTGGTGCTGGCGATGTATTATTAGGAGCGTCCAGGATGTTGTGAACCAAGGACCAAAACAAGGCAGGTTCGTAGTTTCTGAAATTAATAATATGTTTAAAATAAGTACATCCGTTTTATTGATAATCGAAATTAAATTCAATCGACATAAGATATTAATCAAACAATTATAGACAAATAATTCGCAATATAAATTGTAAACAAATGGCCGATAAATATGCATAAAAATAATATGTTGCTATGTTGAACATTTAATTTGCTGCATAAAAACATTTATCATGTTGAATATATATGGTTAACTTCCATCTGATATCTAAACTACATTTTGTAGATAGAATTAATTTATTCTTGGTGTCATGCATTGGACATTACACCTTTCTAACTCTTAGACACGTTATCGTTTATTAAAATTCAAAACTTATATCCATTACGTTTACAAATAATTCCCAACTTGTTATGGTTTAATTTTCATTATATGTCCCCTTTGAGAGCCCATAAACTAGAGAGGACCGGAAGCTCAGTGGATTCAATGGATGTAATTCCTTAAATCTGCGTTGGTGCTGGCGATGTATTATTAGGAGCGTCCAGGATGTTGTGAACCAAGGACCAAAACAAGGCAGGTTCGTAGTTTCTGAAATTAATAATATGTTTAAAATAAGTACATCCGTTTTATTGATAATCGAAATTAAATTCAATCGACATAAGATATTAATCAAACAATTATAGACAAATAATTCGCAATATAAATTGTAAACAAATGGCCGATAAATATGCATAAAAATAATATGTTGCTATGTTGAACATTTAATTTGCTGCATAAAAACATTTATCATGTTGAATATATATGGTTAACTTCCATCTGATATCTAAACTACATTTTGTAGATAGAATTAATTTATTCTTGGTGTCATGCATTGGACATTACACCTTTCTAACTCTTAGACACGTTATCGTTTATTAAAATTCAAAACTTATATCCATTACGTTTACAAATAATTCCCAACTTGTTATGGTTTAATTTTCATTATATGTCCCCTTTGAGAGCCCATAAACAGAGAGGACCGGAAGCTCAGTGGATTCAATGGATGTAATTCCTTAAATCTGCGTTGGTGCTGGCGATGTATTATTAGGAGCGTCCAGGATGTTGTGAACCAAGGACCAAAACAAGGCAGGTTCGTAGTTTCTGAAATTAATAATATGTTTAAAATAAGTACATCCGTTTTATTGATAATCGAAATTAAATTCAATCGACATAAGATATTAATCAAACAATTATAGACAAATAATTCGCAATATAAATTGTAAACAAATGGCCGATAAATATGCATAAAAATAATATGTTGCTATGTTGAACATTTAATTTGCTGCATAAAAACATTTATCATGTTGAATATATATGGTTAACTTCCATCTGATATCTAAACTACATTTTGTAGATAGAATTAATTTATTCTTGGTGTCATGCATTGGACATTACACCTTTCTAACTCTTAGACACGTTATCGTTTATTAAAATTCAAAACTTATATCCATTACGTTTACAAATAATTCCCAACTTGTTATGGTTTAATTTTCATTATATGTCCCCTTTGAGAGCCCATAAACTAGAGAGGACCGGAAGCTCAGTGGATTCAATGGATGTAATTCCTTAAATCTGCGTTGGTGCTGGCGATGTATTATTAGGAGCGTCCAGGATGTTGTGAACCAAGGACCAAAACAAGGCAGGTTCGTAGTTTCTGAAATTAATAATATGTTTAAAATAAGTACATCCGTTTTATTGATAATCGAAATTAAATTCAATCGACATAAGATATTAATCAAACAATTATAGACAAATAATTCGCAATATAAATTGTAAACAAATGGCCGATAAATATGCATAAAAATAATATGTTGCTATGTTGAACATTTAATTTGCTGCATAAAAACATTTATCATGTTGAATATATATGGTTAACTTCCATCTGATATCTAAACTACATTTTGTAGATAGAATTAATTTATTCTTGGTGTCATGCATTGGACATTACACCTTTCTAACTCTTAGACACGTTATCGTTTATTAAAATTCAAAACTTATATCCATTACGTTTACAAATAATTCCCAACTTGTTATGGTTTAATTTTCATTATATGTCCCCTTTGAGAGCCCATAAACTAGAGAGGACCGGAAGCTCAGTGGATTCAATGGATGTAATTCCTTAAATCTGCGTTGGTGCTGGCGATGTATTATTAGGAGCGTCCAGGATGTTGTGAACCAAGGACCAAAACAAGGCAGGTTCGTAGTTTCTGAAATTAATAATATGTTTAAAATAAGTACATCCGTTTTATTGATAATCGAAATTAAATTCAATCGACATAAGATATTAATCAAACAATTATAGACAAATAATTCGCAATATAAATTGTAAACAAATGGCCGATAAATATGCATAAAAATAATATGTTGCTATGTTGAACATTTAATTTGCTGCATAAAAACATTTATCATGTTGAATATATATGGTTAACTTCCATCTGATATCTAAACTACATTTTGTAGATAGAATTAATTTATTCTTGGTGTCATGCATTGGACATTACACCTTTCTAACTCTTAGACACGTTATCGTTTATTAAAATTCAAAACTTATATCCATTACGTTTACAAATAATTCCCAACTTGTTATGGTTTAATTTTCATTATATGTCCCCTTTGAGAGCCCATAAACTAGAGAGGACCGGAAGCTCAGTGGATTCAATGGATGTAATTCCTTAAATCTGCGTTGGTGCTGGCGATGTATTATTAGGAGCGTCCAGGATGTTGTGAACCAAGGACCAAAACAAGGCAGGTTCGTAGTTTCTGAAATTAATAATATGTTTAAAATAAGTACATCCGTTTTATTGATAATCGAAATTAAATTCAATCGACATAAGATATTAATCAAACAATTATAGACAAATAATTCGCAATATAAATTGTAAACAAATGGCCGATAAATATGCATAAAAATAATATGTTGCTATGTTGAACATTTAATTTGCTGCATAAAAACATTTATCATGTTGAATATATATGGTTAACTTCCATCTGATATCTAAACTACATTTTGTAGATAGAATTAATTTATTCTTGGTGTCATGCATTGGACATTACACCTTTCTAACTCTTAGACACGTTATCGTTTATTAAAATTCAAAACTTATATCCATTACGTTTACAAATAATTCCCAACTTGTTATGGTTTAATTTTCATTATATGTCCCCTTTGAGAGCCCATAAACTAGAGAGGACCGGAAGCTCAGTGGATTCAATGGATGTAATTCCTTAAATCTGCGTTGGTGCTGGCGATGTATTATTAGGAGCGTCCAGGATGTTGTGAACCAAGGACCAAAACAAGGCAGGTTCGTAGTTTCTGAAATTAATAATATGTTTAAAATAAGTACATCCGTTTTATTGATAATCGAAATTAAATTCAATCGACATAAGATATTAATCAAACAATTATAGACAAATAATTCGCAATATAAATTGTAAACAAATGGCCGATAAATATGCATAAAAATAATATGTTGCTATGTTGAACATTTAATTTGCTGCATAAAAACATTTATCATGTTGAATATATATGGTTAACTTCCATCTGATATCTAAACTACATTTTGTAGATAGAATTAATTTATTCTTGGTGTCATGCATTGGACATTACACCTTTCTAACTCTTAGACACGTTATCGTTTATTAAAATTCAAAACTTATATCCATTACGTTTACAAATAATTCCCAACTTGTTATGGTTTAATTTTCATTATATGTCCCCTTTGAGAGCCCATAAACTAGAGAGGACCGGAAGCTCAGTGGATTCATGGATGTAATCCTTAAATCTGCGTTGGTGCTGGCGATGTATTATTAGGAGCGTCCAGGATGTTGTGAACCAAGGACCAAAACAAGGCAGGTTCGTAGTTTCTGAAATTAATAATATGTTTAAAATAAGTACATCCGTTTTATTGATAATCGAAATTAAATTCAATCGACATAAGATATTAATCAAACAATTATAGACAAATAATTCGCAATATAAATTGTAAACAAATGGCCGATAAATATGCATAAAAATAATATGTTGCTATGTTGAACATTTAATTTGCTGCATAAAAACATTTATCATGTTGAATATATATGGTTAACTTCCATCTGATATCTAAACTACATTTTGTAGATAGAATTAATTTATTCTTGGTGTCATGCATTGGACATTACACCTTTCTAACTCTTAGACACGTTATCGTTTATTAAAATTCAAAACTTATATCCATTACGTTTACAAATAATTCCCAACTTGTTATGGTTTAATTTTCATTATATGTCCCCTTTGAGAGCCCATAAACTAGAGAGGACCGGAAGCTCAGTGGATTCAATGGATGTAATTCCTTAAATCTGCGTTGGTGCTGGCGATGTATTATTAGGAGCGTCCAGGATGTTGTGAACCAAGGACCAAAACAAGGCAGGTTCGTAGTTTCTGAAATTAATAATATGTTTAAAATAAGTACATCCGTTTTATTGATAATCGAAATTAAATTCAATCGACATAAGATATTAATCAAACAATTATAGACAAATAATTCGCAATATAAATTGTAAACAAATGGCCGATAAATATGCATAAAAATAATATGTTGCTATGTTGAACATTTAATTTGCTGCATAAAAACATTTATCATGTTGAATATATATGGTTAACTTCCATCTGATATCTAAACTACATTTTGTAGATAGAATTAATTTATTCTTGGTGTCATGCATTGGACATTACACCTTTCTAACTCTTAGACACGTTATCGTTTATTAAAATTCAAAACTTATATCCATTACGTTTACAAATAATTCCCAACTTGTTATGGTTTAATTTTCATTATATGTCCCCTTTGAGAGCCCATAAACTAGAGAGGACCGGAAGCTCAGTGGATTCAATGGATGTAATTCCTTAAATCTGCGTTGGTGCTGGCGATGTATTATTAGGAGCGTCCAGGATGTTGTGAACCAAGGACCAAAACAAGGCAGGTTCGTAGTTTCTGAAATTAATAATATGTTTAAAATAAGTACATCCGTTTTATTGATAATCGAAATTAAATTCAATCGACATAAGATATTAATCAAACAATTATAGACAAATAATTCGCAATATAAATTGTAAACAAATGGCCGATAAATATGCATAAAAATAATATGTTGCTATGTTGAACATTTAATTTGCTGCATAAAAACATTTATCATGTTGAATATATATGGTTAACTTCCATCTGATATCTAAACTACATTTTGTAGATAGAATTAATTTATTCTTGGTGTCATGCATTGGACATTACACCTTTCTAACTCTTAGACACGTTATCGTTTATTAAAATTCAAAACTTATATCCATTACGTTTACAAATAATTCCCAACTTGTTATGGTTTAATTTTCATTATATGTCCCCTTTGAGAGCCCATAAACTAGAGAGGACCGGAAGCTCAGTGGATTCAATGGATGTAATTCCTTAAATCTGCGTTGGTGCTGGCGATGTATTATTAGGAGCGTCCAGGATGTTGTGAACCAAGGACCAAAACAAGGCAGGTTCGTAGTTTCTGAAATTAATAATATGTTTAAAATAAGTACATCCGTTTTATTGATAATCGAAATTAAATTCAATCGACATAAGATATTAATCAAACAATTATAGACAAATAATTCGCAATATAAATTGTAAACAAATGGCCGATAAATATGCATAAAAATAATATGTTGCTATGTTGAACATTTAATTTGCTGCATAAAAACATTTATCATGTTGAATATATATGGTTAACTTCCATCTGATATCTAAACTACATTTTGTAGATAGAATTAATTTATTCTTGGTGTCATGCATTGGACATTACACCTTTCTAACTCTTAGACACGTTATCGTTTATTAAAATTCAAAACTTATATCCATTACGTTTACAAATAATTCCCAACTTGTTATGGTTTAATTTTCATTATATGTCCCCTTTGAGAGCCCATAAACTAGAGAGGACCGGAAGCTCAGTGGATTCAATGGATGTAATTCCTTAAATCTGCGTTGGTGCTGGCGATGTATTATTAGGAGCGTCCAGGATGTTGTGAACCAAGGACCAAAACAAGGCAGGTTCGTAGTTTCTGAAATTAATAATATGTTTAAAATAAGTACATCCGTTTTATTGATAATCGAAATTAAATTCAATCGACATAAGATATTAATCAAACAATTATAGACAAATAATTCGCAATATAAATTGTAAACAAATGGCCGATAAATATGCATAAAAATAATATGTTGCTATGTTGAACATTTAATTTGCTGCATAAAAACATTTATCATGTTGAATATATATGGTTAACTTCCATCTGATATCTAAACTACATTTTGTAGATAGAATTAATTTATTCTTGGTGTCATGCATTGGACATTACACCTTTCTAACTCTTAGACACGTTATCGTTTATTAAAATTCAAAACTTATATCCATTACGTTTACAAATAATTCCCAACTTGTTATGGTTTAATTTTCATTATATGTCCCCTTTGAGAGCCCATAAACTAGAGAGGACCGGAAGCTCAGTGGATTCAATGGATGTAATTCCTTAAATCTGCGTTGGTGCTGGCGATGTATTATTAGGAGCGTCCAGGATGTTGTGAACCAAGGACCAAAACAAGGCAGGTTCGTAGTTTCTGAAATTAATAATATGTTTAAAATAAGTACATCCGTTTTATTGATAATCGAAATTAAATTCAATCGACATAAGATATTAATCAAACAATTATAGACAAATAATTCGCAATATAAATTGTAAACAAATGGCCGATAAATATGCATAAAAATAATATGTTGCTATGTTGAACATTTAATTTGCTGCATAAAAACATTTATCATGTTGAATATATATGGTTAACTTCCATCTGATATCTAAACTACATTTTGTAGATAGAATTAATTTATTCTTGGTGTCATGCATTGGACATTACACCTTTCTAACTCTTAGACACGTTATCGTTTATTAAAATTCAAAACTTATATCCATTACGTTTACAAATAATTCCCAACTTGTTATGGTTTAATTTTCATTATATGTCCCCTTTGAGAGCCCATAAACTAGAGAGGACCGGAAGCTCAGTGGATTCAATGGATGTAATTCCTTAAATCTGCGTTGGTGCTGGCGATGTATTATTAGGAGCGTCCAGGATGTTGTGAACCAAGGACCAAAACAAGGCAGGTTCGTAGTTTCTGAAATTAATAATATGTTTAAAATAAGTACATCCGTTTTATTGATAATCGAAATTAAATTCAATCGACATAAGATATTAATCAAACAATTATAGACAAATAATTCGCAATATAAATTGTAAACAAATGGCCGATAAATATGCATAAAAATAATATGTTGCTATGTTGAACATTTAATTTGCTGCATAAAAACATTTATCATGTTGAATATATATGGTTAACTTCCATCTGATATCTAAACTACATTTTGTAGATAGAATTAATTTATTCTTGGTGTCATGCATTGGACATTACACCTTTCTAACTCTTAGACACGTTATCGTTTATTAAAATTCAAAACTTATATCCATTACGTTTACAAATAATTCCCAACTTGTTATGGTTTAATTTTCATTATATGTCCCCTTTGAGAGCCCATAAACTAGAGAGGACCGGAAGCTCAGTGGATTCAATGGATGTAATTCCTTAAATCTGCGTTGGTGCTGGCGATGTATTATTAGGAGCGTCCAGGATGTTGTGAACCAAGGACCAAAACAAGGCAGGTTCGTAGTTTCTGAAATTAATAATATGTTTAAAATAAGTACATCCGTTTTATTGATAATCGAAATTAAATTCAATCGACATAAGATATTAATCAAACAATTATAGACAAATAATTCGTAATATAAATTGTAAACAAATGGCCGATAAATATGCATAAAAATAATGTGCTATGTTGAACATTTAATTTGCTGCATAAAAACATTTATCATGTTGAATATATATGGTTAACTTCCATCTGATATCTAAACTACATTTTGTAGATAGAATTAATTTATTCTTGGTGTCATGCATTGGACATTACACCTTTCTAACTCTTAGACACGTTATCGTTTATTAAAATTCAAAACTTATATCCATTACGTTTACAAATAATTCCCAACTTGTTATGGTTTAATTTTCATTATATGTCCCCTTTGAGAGCCCATAAACTAGAGAGGACCGGAAGCTCCGTGGATTCAATGGATGTAATGCTTAAATCTGCGTTGGTGCTGGCGATGTATTATTAGGAGCGTCCAGGATGTTGTGAACCAAGGACCAAAACAAGGCAGGTTCGTAGTTTCTGAAATTAATAATATGTTTAAAATAAGTACATCCGTTTTATTGATAATCGAAATTAAATTCAATCGACATAAGATATTAATCAAACAATTATAGACAAATAATTCGCAATATAAATTGTAAACAAATGGCCGATAAATATGCATAAAAATAATATGTTGCTATGTTGAACATTTAATTTGCTGCATAAAAACATTTATCATGTTGAATATATATGGTTAACTTCCATCTGATATCTAAACTACATTTTGTAGATAGAATTAATTTATTCTTGGTGTCATGCATGGGACATTACACCTTTCTAACTCTTAGACACGTTATCGTTTATTAAAATTCAAAACTTATATCCATTACGTTTACAAATAATTCCCAACTTGTTATGGTTTAATTTTCATTATATGTCCCCTTTGAGAGCCCATAAACTAGAGAGGACCGGAAGCTCAGTGGATTCAATGGATGTAATTCCTTAAATCTGCGTTGGTGCTGGCGATGTATTATTAGGAGCGTCCAGGATGTTGTGAACCAAGGACCAAAACAAGGCAGGTTCGTAGTTTCTGAAATTAATAATATGTTTAAAATAAGTACATCCGTTTTATTGATAATCGAAATTAAATTCAATCGACATAAGATATTAATCAAACAATTATAGACAAATAATTCGCAATATAAATTGTAAACAAATGGCCGATAAATATGCATAAAAATAATATGTTGCTATGTTGAACATTTAATTTGCTGCATAAAAACATTTATCATGTTGAATATATATGGTTAACTTCCATCTGATATCTAAACTACATTTTGTAGATAGAATTAATTTATTCTTGGTGTCATGCATTGGACATTACACCTTTCTAACTCTTAGACACGTTATCTTGTCTATTAAAATTCAAACTTATATCTATTACGTTTACAAATAATTCCCAACTTGTTATGGTTTAATTTTCATTATATGTCCCCTTTGAGAGCCCATAAACAAGAGAGGACCGGAAGCTCAGTGGATTCAATGGATGTAATTCCTTAAATCTGCGTTGGTGCTGGCGATGTATTATTAGGAGCGTCCAGGATGTTGTGAACCAAGGACCAAAACAAGGCAGGTTCGTAGTTTCTGAAATTAATAATATGTTTAAAATAAGTACATCCGTTTTATTGATAATCGAAATTAAATTCAATCGACATAAGATATTAATCAAACAATTATAGACAAATAATTCGCAATATAAATTGTAAACAAATGGCCGATAAATATGCATAAAAATAATGTTGCTATGTTGAACATTTAATTTGCTGCATAAAAACATTTATCATGTTGAATATATATGGTTAACTTCCATCTGATATCTAAACTACATTTTGTAGATAGAATTAATTTATTCTTGGTGTCATGCATTGGACATTACACCTTTCTAACTCTTAGACACGTTATCGTTTATTAAAATTCAAAACTTATATCCATTACGTTTACAAATAATTCCCAACTTGTTATGGTTTAATTTTCATTATATGTCCCCTTTGAGAGCCCATAAACTAGAGAGGACCGGAAGCTCAGTGGATTCAATGGATGTAATTCCTTAAATCTGCGTTGGTGCTGGCGATGTATTATTAGGAGCGTCCAGGATGTTGTGAACCAAGGACCAAAACAAGGCAGGTTCGTAGTTTCTGAAATTAATAATATGTTTAAAATAAGTACATCCGTTTTATTGATAATCGAAATTAAATTCAATCGACATAAGATATTAATCAAACAATTATAGACAAATAATTCGCAATATAAATTGTAAACAAATGGCCGATAAATATGCATAAAAATAATATGTTGCTATGTTGAACATTTAATTTGCTGCATAAAAACATTTATCATGTTGAATATATATGGTTAACTTCCATCTGATATCTAAACTACATTTTGTAGATAGAATTAATTTATTCTTGGTGTCATGCATTGGACATTACACCTTTCTAACTCTTAGACACGTTATCGTTTATTAAAATTCAAAACTTATATCCATTACGTTTACAAATAATTCCCAACTTGTTATGGTTTAATTTTCATTATATGTCCCCTTTGAGAGCCCATAAACTAGAGAGGACCGGAAGCTCGTGGATTCATGGATGAATTCTTAAATCTGCGTTGGTGCTGGCGATGTATTATTAGGAGCGTCCAGGATGTTGTGAACCAAGGACCAAAACAAGGCAGGTTCGTAGTTTCTGAAATTAATAATATGTTTAAAATAAGTACATCCGTTTTATTGATAATCGAAATTAAATTCAATCGACATAAGATATTAATCAAACAATTATAGACAAATAATTCGCAATATAAATTGTAAACAAATGGCCGATAAATATGCATAAAAATAATATGTTGCTATGTTGAACATTTAATTTGCTGCATAAAAACATTTATCATGTTGAATATATATGGTTAACTTCCATCTGATATCTAAACTACATTTTGTAGATAGAATTAATTTATTCTTGGTGTCATGCATTGGACATTACACCTTTCTAACTCTTAGACACGTTATCGTTTATTAAAATTCAAAACTTATATCCATTACGTTTACAAATAATTCCCAACTTGTTATGGTTTAATTTTCATTATATGTCCCCTTTGAGAGCCCATAAACTAGAGAGGACCGGAAGCTCAGTGGATTCAATGGATGTAATTCCTTAAATCTGCGTTGGTGCTGGCGATGTATTATTAGGAGCGTCCAGGATGTTGTGAACCAAGGACCAAAACAAGGCAGGTTCGTAGTTTCTGAAATTAATAATATGTTTAAAATAAGTACATCCGTTTTATTGATAATCGAAATTAAATTCAATCGACATAAGATATTAATCAAACAATTATAGACAAATAATTCGCAATATAAATTGTAAACAAATGGCCGATAAATATGCATAAAAATAATGTGCTATGTTGAACATTTAATTTGCTGCATAAAAACATTTATCATGTTGAATATTTATGGTTAACTTCCATCTGATATCTAAACTACATTTTGTAGATAGAATTAATTTATTCTTGGTGTCATGCATTGGACATTACACCAAAACAAGGCAGGTTCGTAGTTTCAGAAATTAATAATATGTTTAAAATAAGTACATCCGTTTTATTGATAATCGAAATTAAATTCAATCGACATAAGATATTAATCAAACAATTATAGACAAATAATTCGCAATATAAATTGTAAACAAATGGCCGATAAATATGCATAAAAATAATATGTTGCTATGTTGAACATTTAATTTGCTGCATAAAAACATTTATCATGTTGAATATTATGGTTAACTTCCATCTGATATCTAAACTACATTTTGTAGATAGAATTAATTTATTCTTGGTGTCATGCATTGGACATTACACTTTCTAACTCTTAGACACGTTATCGTTTATTAAAATTCAAAACTTATATCCATTACGTTTACAAATAATTCCCAACTTGTTATGGTTTAATTTTCATTATATGTCCCCTTTGAGAGCCCATAAACTAGAGAGGACCGGAAGCTCAGTGGATTCAATGGATGTAATTCCTTAAATCTGCGTTGGTGCTGGCGATGTATTATTAGGAGTGTCCAGGATGTTGCGAACCAAGGACCAAAACAAGGCAGGTTCGTAGTTTCTGAAATTAATAATATGTTTAAAATAAGTACATCCGTTTTATTGATAATCGAAATTAAATTCAATCGACATTAGATATTAATCAAACAATTATAGACAAATAATTCGCAATATAATCATATAATTGTAAACAAATGGCCGATAAATATGCATAAAAAAATGTGCTATGTTGAACATTTAATTTGCTGCATAAAAACATTTATCGTGTTGAATATTTATGGTTAACTTCCATCTGATATCCAAACTACATTTTGTAGATAGAATTAATTTATTCTTGGTGTCATGCATTGGACATTACACCAAAACAAGGCAGGTTCGTAGTTTCAGAAATTAATAATATGTTTAAAATAAGTACATCCGTTTTATTGATAATCGAAATTAAATTCAATCGACATAAGATATTAATCAAACAATTATAGACAAATAATTCGCAATATAAATTGTAAACAAATGGCCGATAAATATGCATAAAAATAATATGTTGCTATGTTGAACATTTAATTTGCTGCATAAAAACATTTATCATGTTGAATATTTATGGTTAACTTCCATCTGATATCTAAACTACATTTTGTAGATAGAATTAATTTATTCTTGGTGTCATGCATTGGACATTACATCTTTCTAACTCTTAGACACGTTATCGTCTATTAAAATTCAAAACTTATATCCATTACGTTTACAAATAATTCCCAGCTTGTTATGGCTTAATTTTCATTATATGTCCCCTTTGAGAGCCCATAAACTAGAGAGGACCGGAAGCTCAGTGGATTCAGTGGATGTAACTCCTTAAATCTGCGTTGGTGCTGGCGATGTATTATTAGGAGCGTCCAGGATGTTGCGAGCCAAGGACCAAAACAAGTCAGGTTCGTAGTTTCTGAAATTAATAATATGTTTAAAATAAGTACATCCGTTTTATTGATAATCGAAATTAAATTCAATCGACATAAGATATAATATTAATCAAACAATTATAGACAAATAATTCGCAATATAAATTGTAAACAAATGGCCGATAAATATGCATAAAAATAATGTGCTATGTTGAACATTTAATTTGCTGCATAAAAACATTTATCGTGTTGAATATTTATGGTTAACTTCCATCTGATATCCAAACTACATTTTGTAGATAGAATTAATTTATTCTTGGTGTCATGCATTGGACATTACACCAAAACAAGGCAGGTTCGTAGTTTCAGAAATTAATAATATGTTTAAAATAAGTACATCCGTTTTATTGATAATCGAAATTAAATTCAATCGACATAAGATATTAATCAAACAATTATAGACAAATAATTCGCAATATAAATTGTAAACAAATGGCCGATAAATATGCATAAAAATAATATGTTGCTATGTTGAACATTTAATTTGCTGCATAAAAACATTTATCATGTTGAATATTTATGGTTAACTTCCATCTGATATCTAAACTACATTTTGTAGATAGAATTAATTTATTCTTGGTGTCATGCATTGGACATTACATCTTTCTAACTCTTAGACACGTTATCGTCTATTAAAATTCAAAACTTATATCCATTACGTTTACAAATAATTCCCAGCTTGTTATGGTTTAATTTTCATTATATGTCCCCTTTGAGAGCCCATAAACTAGAGAGGACCGGAAGCTCAGTGGATTCAGTGGATGCAACTCCTTAAATCTGCGTTGGTGCTGGCGATGTATTATTAGGAGCGTCCAGGATGTTGCGAACCAAGGACCAAAACAAGTCAGGTTCGTAGTTTCTGAAATTAATAATATGTTTAAAATAAGTACATCCGTTTTTTGATAATCGAAATTAAATTCAATCGACATAAGATATATAATCAAACAATTATAGACAAAAATTCGCAATATAAATTGTAAACAAATGCCGATAAATATGCATAAAATAATGTGCTATGTTGAACATTTAATTTGCTGCATAAAAACATTTATCGTGTTGAATATTTATGGTTAACTTCCATCTGATATCCAAACTACATTTTGTAGATAGAATTAATTTATTCTTGGTGTCATGCATTGGACATTACACCAAAACAAGGCAGGTTCGTAGTTTCAGAAATTAATAATATGTTTAAAATAAGTACATCCGTTTTATTGATAATCGAAATTAAATTCAATCGACATAAGATATTAATCAAACAATTATAGACAAATAATTCGCAATATAAATTGTAAACAAATGGCCGATAAATATGCATAAAAATAATGTGCTATGTTGAACATTTAATTTGCTGCATAAAAACATTTATCGTGTTGAATATTTATGGTTAACTTCCATCTGATATCCAAACTACATTTTGTAGATAGAATTAATTTATTCTTGGTGTCATGCATTGGACATTACACCAAAACAAGGCAGGTTCGTAGTTTCAGAAATTAATAATATGTTTAAAATAAGTACATCCGTTTTATTGATAATCGAAATTAAATTCAATCGACATAAGATATTAATCAAACAATTATAGACAAATAATTCGCAATATAAATTGTAAACAAATGGCCGATAAATATGCATAAAAATAATATGTTGCTATGTTGAACATTTAATTTGCTGCATAAAAACATTTATCATGTTGAATATTTATGGTTAACTTCCATCTGATATCCAAACTACATTTTGTAGATAGAATTAATTTATTCTTGGTGTCATGCATTGGACATTACATCTTTCTAACTCTTAGACACGTTATCGTCTATTAAAATTCAAAACTTATATCCATTACGTTTACAAATAATTCCCAGCTTGTTATGGTTTAATTTTCATTATATCTCCCCTTTGAGAGCCCATAAACTAGAGAGGACCGGAAGCTCAGTGGATTCAGTGGATGCAACTCCTTAAATCTGCGTTGGTGCTGGCGATGTATTATTAGGAGCGTCCAGGATGTTGCGAACCAAGGACCAAAACAAGTCAGGTTCGTAGTTTCTGAAATTAATAATATGTTTAAAATAAGTACATCCGTTTTATTGATAATCGAAATTAAATTCAATCGACATAAGATATAATATTAATCAAACAATTATAGACAAATAATTCGCAATATAAATTGTAAACAAATGGCCGATAAATATGCATAAAAATAATGTGCTATGTTGAACATTTAATTTGCTGCATAAAAACATTTATCGTGTTGAATATTTATGGTTAACTTCCATCTGATATCTAAACTACATTTTGTAGATAGAATTAATTTATTCATGTATTTGGGCGTCAGGATGTTGAACAACACCAAAACAAGTCAGGTTCGTAGTTTCTGAAATTAATAATATGTTTAAAATAAGTACATCCGTTTTATTGATAATCGAAATTAAATTCAATCGACATAAGATATTAATCAAACAATTATAGACAAATAATTCGCAATATAAATTGTAAACAAATGGCCGATAAATATGCATAAAAATAATGTGCTATGTTGAACATTTAATTTGCTGCATAAAAACATTTATCGACTTGAATATTTATGGATAACTTCCATCTGATATCTAAACTACATTTTGTAGATAGAATTAATTTATTCTTGGTGTCATGCATTGGACATTACACCAAAACAAGGCAGGTTCGTAGTTTCAGAAATTAATAATATGTTTAAAATAAGTACATTCGTTTTATTGATAATCGAAATTAAATTCAATCGACATAAGATATTAATCAAACAATTATAGACAAATAATTCGCAATATAAATTGTAAACAAATGGCCGATAAATATGCATAAAAATAATATGTTGCTATGTTGAACATTTAATTTCCTGCATAAAAACATTTAGCATGTTGAATATATATGGTTAACTTCCATCTGATATCTAATCTACATTTTGTAGATAGAATTAATTTATTCTTGGTGTCATGCGTTGGACATTACATCTTTCTAACTCTTAGACACGTTATCGTCTATTAAAATTCAAAACTTATATCCATTACGTTTACAAATAATTCCCAACTTGTTATGGTTTAATTTTCATTATATGTCCCCTTTGAGAGCCCACAAACTAATTAATTACTTAAATCTGCGTTGGTGCTGGCGATGTATTTTTGGAAGCGTCAAGGATGCTCTGAACCAAAGACCAAAACAAGGCAGGTTTCTAGTTTAAGAAATTAATAATATGTTCAAAATAAGTACATCCGTTTTTTTGATAATCGAAATTAAATTCAATCGACATTAGATATTAATCAAACAATTATAGACAAATAATTCGCAATATTAATTCGCAATATGAATTGTTAACAAATGGCCGATAAATATGCATAAAAATAATGTGCAATGTTGAACATTTAATTTGCTGTATAAAAACATTTATCATGTTGAATATTTATTGTTGACTTCCGTCTAATAACTAAACTACATTTTGTATATAGAATTAATTTATTCTTGGTGTCATGCATTGGACATTACATCTTTCTAACTCTTGGACACGTTATAGTTCATTACAATTCAAAACTTATATCAATTACGCTTACAAATAATTTCCAGCTTGTTATGGTTTAATTTTCATTATATGTCCCCTTTGAGAGCCCACAAACTAATTAATTACTTAAATCTGCGTTGGTGCTGGCGATGTATTTTTGGAAGCGTCAAGGATGCTCTGAACCAAAGACCAAAACAAGGCAGGTTTCTAGTTTAAGAAATTAATAATATGTTCAAAATAAGTACATCCGTTTTTTTGATAATCGAAATTAAATTCAATCGACCTTAGATATTAATCAAACAATCATAGACAAATAATTCGCAATATTAATTCGCAATATGAATTGTAAACAAATGGCCGATAAATATGCATAAAAATAATGTGCAATGTTGAACATTAAATTTGCTGCATAAAAACATTTATCATGTTGAACATATATGGTTAACTTCCATCTGATATCTAAACTACATTTTGTAGATAGAATTAATTTATTCTTGGTGTCATGCATTGGACATTACACCTTTCTAACTCTTAGACACGTTATCGTTTATTAAAATTCAAAACTTATATCCATTACGCTTACAAAAAATTCCCAACTTGTTATGGTTTAATTTTCATTATATGTCCCCTTTGAGAGCCCATAAACAAGAGAGGACCGGAAGCTCAGTGGATTCAATGGATGTAATTCCTTAAATCTGCGTTGGTGCTGGCGATGTATTATTAGGAGCGTCCAGGATGTTGTGAACCAAGGACTAAAACAAGGCAGGTTCGTAGTTTCTGAAATTAATAATATGTTTAAAATAAGTACATCCGTTTTATTGATAATCGAAATTAAATTCAATCGACATAAGATATTAATCAAACAATTATAGACAAATAATTCGCAATATAAATTGTAAACAAATGGCCGATAAATACGCATAAAAATAATGTGCTATGTTGAACATTAAATTTGCTGCATAAAAACATTTATCATGTTGAATATATATGGTTAACTTCCATCTGATATCTAAACTACATTTTGTAGATAGAATTAATTTATTCTTGGTGTCATGCATTGGACATTACACCTTTCTAACTCTTAGACACGTTATCGTTTATTAAAATTCAAAACTTATATCCATTACGTTTACAAATAATTCCCAACTTGTTATGATTTAATTTTCATTATATGTCCCCTTTGAGAGCCCATAAACTAGAGAGGACCGGTGTAGTATGCATATATCGAATACCCACTGTACCAAGTTTGTTGCACTGGTTACATAAACAGAGCCCGGTCTAAGTGGCCGAAATATGAGTCGATCGACGAACACCCACAAAAAGCATACCTAAGCATTTCGCTACATGCGCTGACCGTCGGATCGAACTCAAGTGCATGCATATAAACAGCCGAACTCAAGTGCATGCATATACCACAACTCCCTCGCTTAAGTAACACATACATATATATTATATATAAGATATACATAACCGTCTCTCTGCTGTCCAACTGTGGGCAGCGCAGCCAGGAGACTTAGGCTTAAATAGAACCTAAGAATGAATGTCAAAAAGAGATCCATTTTGATATGGGAAGCGGCACCATTGCCTGCTCCCAAAATAAACTAAACCATTGAATATTAAATCCGCTATTATTTTATTTGGATGAAAGTATTTCATGGCGACCGTGACAGTGTCTTATTATGACATGTGACAAAAGAGCCGAGTAAAAAAAAAAAAAACAACAACAACAAAATAAGAATATGAATAAATCGGCAGCAACAAAAGTGACAAAGTACCGATGGAGGAATGCATGCGGGAGCATACGAATAAACCGGCAGCAATTATAAGTGTGAGGGGCAATCCGTCCCTTACGCCAGCGAAGGAGAACGACACTGGAAAAACCAAAATTACTGAGTGAGTAGAGTGCGGTGATGGTCCGCGGAGGCCAGAAAGTCAAGATAAACAAAAGAATAGCGCATATTAAATGGCTATTATACACAAATAAAACGCCGCCCCCATGGGCAACGGCACAAAATTTAACCACAGAGCTTGACTTTCTGAGGGAAAGCCTCCTGCAGAGGAAAAATAAACCCGCAACTCACTCAGTACATACCAATATACCAGTAATAAATGAGAAGTTAACTAAAAAGCCTCGATCTCCAAAGCCTCTACCAAGGAAGAAGGAAGTTTGCCCAAAGGACTGCCCTGGACCATTGCACTCCCCACAGTGCAAGTCCACTTGCTTAATACAAAGACCTGTGCGAGGACCAGCACCGGCCTCGCCTGAGCTCAGAGGCTCCGGACAACAGCAGCAGTGACAACAGCAGCAGTGACAACAGCGAGAGGGGCAACACCGCCACTTTCGCCAACGAGGGAACGTCAGCGTGCCAGACCGGCGACGCCCAGCTGACGTGGAAGGAAGAGTTGAAGCCCAGCCGAACATAAATATTTTTTTGTGCCCTGCGTGGCACCCCACACATCGATGCACTGCGCTGCATGTTATTCTTAAACGACCCTTTGTAACATCGAGCGGAACCTTTTCCGCCCGATGAGCAGTATAGCCCGTAAAGCTATACAAACCGATAGGCAGGAAAATTGTAATAAGTAAATGCATAGTAATGCAATAGAAAAGTTTCCTAAAAATCATACAAATAACTATATATACGAGTTAAAAATACATTTACCCGAAATGGGGTTAGTAGATGTCAAGTCTGTGGACTCCACAGCTAACGTTATTAACAAAGTAGAGTCAAATCAGTATGACCTCTTCTTAATACACATCTTGCTAATAATAATCGTTGTAATAATGTGCGCAAATTGCATCTACAAAGTATATAAACGGCATAATAAATGCTTGAAAAAGAAATATATGAGCCAGGCAAATGACCTGGACAAAATTTAAAAAAAAAAATATATATAGCACAGACAACAGTAAATAAATAATAACATGTTTTAACACTACTATGTTTAACTTTATAATGCAATGAATTGAATAAAAAGAATTACAAAATACATTAAATACATTAATATAATATATTAAAGATATGGCTACACTGAGGGCATTTATTGAAAAATACGAGGAAATTCAGCTATCCCTTCTAGTGGGGAAACAGTTCATATCCATAAAATAATGGAATGGATTGAGATATATGAAGAATTGAATAAAATAAAAGTTGACTTTGACAAATCGTACAAATCACTTTCACAAAACAGACCAATTCATACAAATACCGTAAAGAAACATTCAGAGACACTAGTAAATTGCTTTAACCAAGCACGCATACTCATACATGAACAAAAAGAACAATTAAATCAAGAGCATTGGTCACGAGTATCGAAATTTTTAATTAGACTACGGTCTAATCTAATATCGGTTAAACTAAAACTTAATCTAGATATATATGTGCCAACTATACTCAACACTTCTCTTACACTTGAAACTAGTGAAACTGACAATGACCAAATAGGGCCAGAAGAGCAGGAAACAAATGTTAAATTAGAAGAGGAGGACTTGAATAATCTCACTATACCAGCTGTTTTAATGTCCGATCTGGATAATTCCACAGATTCCGATAGCTCTCCAAGCAACAATAGAACCATGGCGCAAACTAACATAGAATTTATTAATACAGCCACTAAGCTTATACCAGCTTTTGATGGTAAGGCCGAAAATTTAAATAGTTTTATTGACGCACTAGAAATTTTGCGATTGATAACAGGCGAACATGAGGAATTGGCAGTGTCTATAGTAAAATCAAGGCTAAAAGGTGTTGCCAGGAATTTAGTCGGAAATGAAACTACAATAACAGAAGTAATTTCCAAATTGAAAAGCAATGTCAAAGGCGAAACTGTAGAGGTACTTTCAGCGAAACTGATGAACCTACAGCAACGCAATAAAACTGCCAACCAATACACAGTAGAGGTTGAGCAGCTGACCAAAATGTTGGAATGTGCGTACATAACAGACGGTTTACCACTAGAGTTAGCCAGAAGTTATTCAACCCAAAATGCAGTCAAGGCAATGACTAAAAATTGCACAATTGATAAGGTAAAACTTATCATGCAAGCCGGCACTTTCAACACAATGAATGAAGCCGTATCCAAATTCGTAAATAGTTGCACAGAGGCAACCGGACAGCAAAATACTGTCCTATATTACAGAAATAATTCACAGCGCGGCGGAAACCGCGGGCATGGAAATTATAGAGGTAACTTTCGCAGTCGCTTCAATAATTATAGTAACAATAATTACAACAACCAATACTATAATGGACGAGGCCAATATAGAGGAAACTCTAGAGGCCGTGGCAACTCGAACAGAAGCCAAAACTATAACAACCCAAGTAACGTCCGGGTAACCAACAATACATCGGGAAACTCCCAAAGCCCTTTAAATACTCAACAGTAGAGAATGCAAGGGTTCATACTATTAATCTCAGTCAGAACATATTCGTATCATTCAACCATGTGGCTACAGGAAAAGAACTTGTCTTTTTGGTAGATACTGGTGCAGACATTTCAATAGTTAAAGAAAATTCTGATGTCTTTCATGACATACAATACAATTATATTATAGATATAAAAGGAATAAGTCAAGAAGTAACCAAATCAAAGGGGTTAACTTCCATTGAAATACAGACCACTAAGTACATAATCCCACACGATTTTCATATCGTGGATTTAAAATTCGCTATTCCCTGTGATGGCATATTAGGAATCGATTTTATTAAAAAATACAACTGTCAATTAGACTTCAAGCCATCTGAAGATTGGCTTATAATTAGACCTAATAACTTAAAATTTCCCATTTATGTTCCAATAACATACAGTTCTGGCAATAACTCAATACTTCTGCCAGCAAGATCCCAAGTTGTCCGAAAAATAGAACTAAATTCAAAAGAAGACAGTGTATTGATTCCAAATCAAGAAATTCAGCATGGTATTTACATAGCAAGTACAATAGCAACATCTAAAAACGCTTTTATAAGACTACTCAATACAACGAATAAAGATCAAGTAGTCAGTACAAATAATTTAGCATTTGAATCACTTTCGAACTACGATGTAGTCAAAACTAATATAGACAATAGAAACCAAACTGTATTATCCCAACTAAAGAAAAACTTTCCTCCACAATTCGAATCACAACTTTCAAGCTTATGCACCCAATACAATGATATATTCGGATTGGAATCTGAACCAATAAGCACTAATAATTTTTATAAACAAAAACTGAGATTAAAAGATGATGAACCGGTGTATGTAAAGAATTATAGAAGCCCACATAGTCAGGTGAACGAAATACAAAAACAAGTTGGAAAATTGGTCACTGACGGCATTGTTGAACCATCTGTATCTGAATATAATAGCCCATTATTACTTGTTCCGAAAAAACCAACTCCAGGTTCAGAACAAAAGAAATGGCGATTAGTAATTGACTATCGTCAAATTAATAAAAAATTACTGTCCGATAAATTTCCACTCCCAAGAATTGATGACATTTTAGATCAACTTGGGAGAGCGAAATATTTTTCATGTCTTGACTTAATGTCAGGATTTCATCAAATTGAACTAGAAAAAAGCTCAAGAGATATAACGTCATTTTCAACGAGCAATGGCTCGTATCGCTTCACGCGACTACCTTTTGGTATAAAAATAGCACCAAATTCATTCCAGAGGATGATGACTATAGCATTCTCAGGATTAGAACCTTCACAAGCATTCCTTTATATGGATGACTTAATAGTTATAGGTTGTTCTGAAAAACATATGCTTAAAAACTTAACAGATGTTTTTGAGAAATGTAGAAAATACAACCTAAAGTTACATCCAGAAAAATGCTCATTTTTTATGCATGAGGTGACTTTTCTAGGTCATAAATGCACAGATAAAGGAATACTTCCAGATGACAAGAAATATGATGTCATTATGAATTACCCTACGCCGCACAATGCGGACAGCGCTAGACGTTTCGTTGCGTTTTGCAATTATTATAGACGTTTCATTAAAAATTTCGCCGAATATTCACGGCACATAACAAGATTATGTAAAAAGAATGTTCCTTTCGAATGGACAGATGAATGCGAAAACGCATTCCAATATTTAAAAACAAAACTTATGGAACCTACTTTGCTACAATATCCAGATTTCAGCAAAAAATTCTGTATAATTACTGATGCAAGTAAGCAAGCGTGCGGAGCGGTTTTAACTCAAAACCATAACGGACTCCAACTTCCCATAGCATACGCATCAAGAGCCTTCAGTAAAGGAGAAAGTAATAAATGTACAACTGAGCAGGAATTAGCTGCAATTCACTGGGCAATATTACATTTTAGGCCATACATTTATGGAAAACATTTTACAATTAAAACAGATCACAGACCATTAATATATCTATTCTCAATGATCAATCCGAGTTCTAAACTGACACGCATGAGGCTAGAATTAGAAGAGTATGATTTTACAGTCGAATATTTAAAGGGAAAAGACAATCATGTAGCTGATGCGTTATCAAGAATAACCATTAAAGATCTACAAAACATTACAGGCAATATAATGAAAGTCACTACTAGATATCAAAACAGACAGAAAATCCGCGCGGATAACAACAAAATAGAATTGCCTAGGCAATCTATTGAAAAAGCTTCTAAGCCCAACGTATATGAAGTCATAAACAATGACGAGGTACGTAAAGTAGTGACCTTGCATATAAAAAATATGCTATGTTTCTTTAAACATGGTAAGAAAATTATTGCAAGATATGATGTTCGCGATTTATATACTAATGGAATCCTCGACTTAGGTCAATTTTTCCAAAGGCTTGAAATGCAGGCCGGTATAAATAAAATCAGCCAACTCAAAATGGCACCGTGGGAAAATATCTTTGAATATGTTTCAATAGATAATTTTAAACGAATGGGCAATAAAATATTGAATACATTAAGAGTAGCGCTACTCAACCCGGTGACCCTTATAGAAAAACAAAAAGAGAAAGAAGCTATACTGTCTAAATTCCATGACGATCCAATACAAGGAGGTCACATCGGCATTTCAAAAACCTTGGCCAAGGTCAGAAGACATTATTTTGGAAAGGTATGACTCGAGATATTACTGAGTACATACGAAAATGTCAAAAATGCCAAAAAGCTAAAATAACAAAGCACAGCAAGAACCCAATGGTAATAACCAATACGCCAATAAACGCTTTCGACAGGGTGATAGTAGACACTATTGGTCCACTACCTAAATCAGAAAATGGCAATGAATATGCAGTCACCTTAATATGTGACCTAACTAAATATTTAGTTGCCATTCCAATTGCAAATAAAAGTGCAAACACCGTCGCAAAAGCAATTTTTGAAAATTTTATTCTGAAGTACGGTCCAATGAAGACGTTCATTACGGACATGGGAACAGAATACAAAAATTCAATTATAAATGATTTATGCAGTTATATGAAAATAGACAACATAACGTCTACTGCATATCATCACCAGACTTTGGGTACCGTTGAAAGAAGTCATAGAACCTTCAACGAGTACATTCGTTCATATATATCAGTTGACAAAACTAATTGGGACATATGGTTACAATATTTTGTGTATTGTTTTAATACTACACCATCAGTAACCCATAATTACTGCCCATATGAACTAGTATTTGGTAAACCAAGCAACTTGCCAATACACTTTAATAAAATAGATAGAATAGAACCTATATATAATATAGATGACTACGCTAAAGAAGTTAAATTTAGATTAGAAAACGCGTATAAGAGGGCCCGTCTAATGTTAGAAAATAATAAAATAAGACAAAAGCTAGCATACGACAATAGGGTATCAGACTTTAAGATAGACGTAGGTGATAAAGTTTTATTACAAAATGAAACTGCACATAAGTTAGAACCAGTTTATATAGGACCATTCGAGGTCATTAGAATAGAAGAGCGGAATAATATAGTAATAAAAAATAAGAAGAATAAGGAACAAACAGTACATAAGGATAGGTTAAAAATGTTTATTTCATAATTGTTATTAGTATAGCCATACTATTTCAAAATTTCTTATCTACAATTGAATATTATTTGTAATTTAATATATTCAAAATCGAAATCTTTAAATTCAAAAAAAATAATAATAAATAAAATAAAAATAAAAATAGTAAAATCTCCATTGTTAATTAAAAACTAATCTTTTAAGCAAAATCCAAAAAAAAAAAATAATAACTTCATAAATTACGTTATTTTTCAAAAGGAGGGAGATGTAGTATGCATATATCGAATACCCACTGTACCAAGTTTGTTGCACTGGTTACATAAACAGAGCCCGGTCTAAGTGGCCGAAATATGAGTCGATCGACGAACACCCACAAAAAGCATACCTAAGCATTTCGCTACATGCGCTGACCGTCGGATCGAACTCAAGTGCATGCATATAAACAGCCGAACTCAAGTGCATGCATATACCACAACTCCCTCGCTTAAGTAACACATACATATATATTATATATAAGATATACATAACCGTCTCTCTGCTGTCCAACTGTGGGCAGCGCAGCCAGGAGACTTAGGCTTAAATAGAACCTAAGAATGAATGTCAAAAAGAGATCCATTTTGATATGGGAAGCGGCACCATTGCCTGCTCCCAAAATAAACTAAACCATTGAATATTAAATCCGCTATTATTTTATTTGGATGAAAGTATTTCACCGGAAGCTCCGTGGATTCAGTGGATGAAATGCTTAAATCTGCGTTGGTGCTGGCGATGTATTATTA
>NW_025048798.1:0-37762 GCF_016746365.2 Drosophila yakuba | reverse complement strand
CCACTGTGCTATTGATCCTGATCAAGAATATATATACTTTATATGGTCGGAAACAGTTCCTTCTGGCTGTTACATACTTTTCAACGAATCTAGTATTCAATTTTACTCTACGAGTAACGGGTATAAATATACATATCGGCAATTGGTTGACATGCCATAAAGCGAGTTATTTGACAATGTTTCTATTTTTTAATTAAACATCAATCAGTTTTAATTATCGATTCCCAAAAAAATTTATGTTTTTATTTAAAAATTTAATAAATTCCTTAAACTACGAACCTGCATTGGACTTTTCCATTATTCACGACATCCTGGATGCAGATTGTACATCCGCGCAGCTTCTGAAACTCCATCGCCTGCTCCACTGTACATATAGGCAGTTAGTTAATGGTCTCTTTAAAAAAACATTTTCTAAATATAAAGAATACATATATATAGTGTATATATGTATATATATATTATACTAATATCTGTTATGTAGGCGTATTAGGGACCGTGTCCTGGGGAGGGGCATCCATTGTTCAGGTACCAGGTTGCTAGCGTAAGCTCGTCGCTTTTGGGTCGTGGGATCTTGGCAAGCCCTTCACCTCGCCGACAAAACGAGAATAAATGTTAAAAGTGCCTGTAAAAGTTCGTACTTTAACTTTATTGATTAATAAATTGTTGGCTAGTGCCATGTGTAATACAAAAATTAAAGGCTGGCATACAAAGATTATGAGAAGTTGAATTGTTTTCAGCGGGGAGTATCGAATTTATCACTGGACAACGGTGCGCACGTCAACAAAAATTGTTGGCTTTCACGACAACAAACGTCGCTCTGGGGGCTCTTGTCTTTGCATAATTTATAATTTAATTTCTTTTCGTTTAAAAATTAAATGATATATATCCATATATAAAAATATATAGGGAAATTTCAAATTTACTCCACTTTAATCCGGAGCGATGAGATCTCGACGCGTTTGATCTTGGGTGTTGCTATATATACTGTGGGAATTATACATACATATACATTCGTGCACCAATAATTTGTAAGTCGAACAGTAACAGAATATACACAAGAGTATTCTATATGCTGGTCCTTAATCCTTTCAGTCTAAGTCCTAGTATCCTGGAGGTTGGTGCAGGATTGAGTCCTCGCTCCTCTCGGCACTTTTCGTTTGACCGAAGTTCTATGGCGTTTAAGACAGTCTTCACTTGAGTATGAACCCCCCGAGGATAGACTTCCCGAGAATAGAATAACGAGGATGGAATCTCGAGAAGGGAATCTCGAGAATAGAATCTCGAGTATTGAGCCCCGACTACCGACTCTCGAGTACTGACCACTTTCTCGGTTTATAATTTAGAGCTTAGAGGTTTGTCTGAGCTACTCCTGATATCGGTCTTCTTTTCCAAGTGTTCCCACCTAGGAGACATATTTCTAGATTTCCCCTATTTTGGAAGTCAATACCCATGCCGGTTACTGGGTGGGATTTTTCGGTGACCTATTGCGGCCGCTGAATTGGTCATCGGATGCTCGGTTATTGTCGACTTGCATTTTCTTTGTCGCGTTTCGTCTGACTCAAAGAGATAATAGTAGTACCAAAGACCTTATAATAACAAATGCGTAACGACCATGCATTGTTTTGCACAATGCAGCCAGGGTATCAAGGGTATCAGATAGTCGGGGAACTCGACTATAGCGTTCTCTCTTGTTTTACCCTTTACTCGTAGAGTAAAAGAGTATACTTGATTCGTTAAAAAATATGTAACAGGCAGAAGGAAGCGTTTCCGACCATATAAATATATATATTCGTGATCTGGATCAATTGCCGAGTCGATCTGGCCATGTCCGATTGTCCGACCGTCTGTCCGTCCGTCTGCCCGTCTATCCGTCTGTCTGTCCATCTGTCTGTCCGTCCGTATGAACGCTGAGATCTCAGGAACTACTAAAGCTAGAAGGTTGAGATTAAGCACACAGACTCCAGAGACATAGACGCAGCGCAAGTCTGTCGATTCATGTTGCCACGTCCACTCTAACGCCCACAAATCGCCCAAAACTGTCACGCCCACACATGAAAAATGTTTTGATATTTTATTATTTTTGTATTGGTCTTGTAAATTTCTATCTATTTGCGGGGCATTTCCCTTAGCCATCCTACCACCAGCGGCTTTCTTGCGCTTTAGAGATTCCTCTAATAGCTTGAGGCTATAAAAAGTGAATCTAGCGCGGAAAGAAGATCATCAGCTCGACGAAAACTATCTCTAGTTGGCCCATAAAGAGTTTAATTTCATTCGCAACCCCTAGGCAAGTATCACAACAGTATTTTAGATTTGGCCTTTTGCTAGGTCATCACTTGTATGGCCGTTGAAGCCATCGCACTTAGTGTGCACCAATCTGCACATAACTCCTCAGGCTTTGTTAAATGACGGCATTTGTTATGGAAGCAGACAACATTGGATTTCATATTTAATTGGGTTTAGACCACTGTACCAAAAGACAAAATCAAAAATGTACCTCAAGAGCGCAGTCTGCAATTTAAGATTTTGGGAGAGCGAGAGAGCGGGAGAGCGGGTACACCGTGCAGTTAAGTACAAAAACAACACCAAACAGCACAACGGACAACGCACAAAAGAGAGAATAAGCAAAACGCAAGGACAAAAAGAGAACAGATTGAATTAATTTATTAAAATAAAGCACAAATCACAAAAGATTCACTCGCAAAGCGAACGGAACTTTAACTAGTACTGATTACGAAATGAAATTATTTAAGAATTTATTTAAATCCACCGCTGGATTGGGCAAAACAAATATAAATTCGGAGCCCAGAAAAAAAACACGACCGTTCGCTTTGAAGCTAGAAGTCATATTAAAAAACTATTATGTATTTTTATGTAAGTTAACAAATTACTTCTTTGGTAGTTTGATATCTTCATTACCCGCTCTCCGTTAGGGCGAGGGTTTAAATTGATTTATCGAGACTGTTAAACCCCGGAGTACAAAATTAGACTACTTAAAGAGCTACCCGTTTCCCAGCTTGAGGCCTCTGTCTCGCTGCAGCGCGGTCTCCAAAAAGTCAGGTCAGCATTGCGCGTACAAGCCACCGGATAAGGTGGCCTGCAATTTGGCAGTTTCTCTCCGTGGGAACCGCCTAAGCTAACTTCTCACCTTTTAAGTGGTCGCCGTCCCAGTGACCTTCTAGCTCCACATCAGTGCCAGCTCCCGGTTTTGTTCGGCTCCTGACCTTCAGGTGATGGTATTCGAGCCAGACGGTAGAGCACAGTAGGAAGGCGATGAGTACGGCGAGTGAGTTGCTGAGGAGGGAGCCAGAAGTGAGTTCTTCTCTGAGGGACCCTATGTGGTGGGCGTTCCTCAAACTTAACTCGTGGAGAAATGGTAGACTCAGCCGGTTCTGGTGGGCCGTGATGTTGACCGTGGCCATGGCCGAGACAGCGGGTTTCTTTTTCGAGTTTACCAGATGGTTGATGAACCAGGTTCCGTTGAGTGCCACTCTATCGGAATGTGTTACCAGGTGGGTTCCTGATACCTTTTGCTCTCGTTCTTGACCGTCGCTTACGGTCATATTGGCGTCGTTTATGATCAGGGTGCCGTGGTCAACTATGATGATTGGATCCAAGTGACCCGGAAGCGGGGAGCAGTGCGCAATAGCTCCGGAAATGCCGTTTTGGAGCTCCCTGCAGAAGGTCGCATTGACTGTCGTCCTGCATTGGCCGATGTTGATGTTTCGTGTCGGGCATTCAGCTACCAGGTTTCCTCTTTCGAAGTCTAAGATCTTTTTATGGCGCTGAACTGGGAAGACATTTATCTTTTTACACCTAAGTTTAATACTAGGGATTTTAACGAGGTAATGTAAAATTTCGGAATTTTGGAAAACATTAATGCTAGATAGATCTAATAATTCTATTACGCTAATGTCAGTAGGCTGTCTGTCTTTCAATTCGCCAATATCGGAGTCGTCCAGTATCGCTGGACTTGCAACGTTAAGTTTAGCTAGGGTTAGGCCCACTAAAATATTTTCTAGATCTGTAATTGCAATCCTATTTTTAGCTAAGATAATCTCTAAAAGGTGGGTTTCCCTGTCTGCCTCGAATTTTTGGATTTAATTTGTTGCAGCTGCAAGTTCGTTTAGGCGCTTTTCAAATTTCAGGTTTAACTCTGTTTGCCCTTTCTCCGTTCTTAACTGCTGTTCCTGATTGAATTTTATCTGCTCCCAATAGTTTAAGTCGGGGTTACCAGCGATAACTTTTAGTGCAGATCCGATTAAATTTATGCTCCTAGTATTTTTATCCTAAAATTTTAAGGTTGTGATCAACTTACGAAGATGTGTTACTTCCGTCATTATAACCATTGTCCTGTGGTCGTCCGTAAATGTCCTCGTCAACGTTTCTGTCTGGTCAACGTAGTCTTCATAAGTCGTCATGTTCGTCGAGTGCTGTAGGTATCCGTAAGAATCCCAGATGACAATTTCGCCATCTTCTATTGGGATGTAGTCCGCGTTCGTGTAGTCATTGAGTCTTATTGTCGCGTTTGTTCTAGCGGTCTTAAGTACGAGGACTAAAAGATAATTTCGTAGCCTAAGAAGAATATGGAAAAAAGTCAATAATCTCGCTGGAGTGTTTAGCGTAGATTGTCCTTATGGACCACCCCCCTTAATAAGAACCGTGGTCCCCAGGTCTGCTTCGATGGTTTGTTCAGAGCAAAGCGGCAAAAATTTGTTTCCCAACGTTTGTTTGACTTTAGGAAAACTTTATCGCCTATTTGGTAATTTTTATCTGTTCTCTTTATTGGATGTTTCCAATCTCTTATGCTGTGCTTTGTTGAATTTGCTCGCTGATTTTTTTTCTCGAATTCTACTGGTGTTGAGTGTATTATTTCTATTGGGTTTCCGTCCGTTACGGAATGTATTGTTCTATTATACCTGGCAGTTGCTAATAGAATTTGCTCAGTCGTTTATCCCTTTTCCTATTTTCAGGCACCGAACTATTTCCGCGTTCCGGAAGTACTATGTGAAGGTGGTGCGTTTGCGATAGAATTTTTAAAATTTTTGAGGAGGACTGATTTGATTGTTTCTGAATTTAGTGATTTTTCGTTGTCGCAATAGCTGGCTCTTGTATTTGGCAAAAAGTTGGCTATATTACATATTGGTGACTTTACATCCACGATTGCCCTTGATGCGATTGCCTGTACAATGACGAATTTTGAAAATTTGTCGACACCACGTAAGGAAGAGGGTCCCATCTGTTGAGAATATATCGAAGCGGAGTGTTTCTCCAGCATAAGAGGGAATTGGCGTCTGTCCGATTTTATGTTTATTGGGGTGTCGACTATACTTGGCCATAGAACAGATCTTGCAGTTAGATGCCGTTTCCGTTGTTAGGTGATGCATTTTTGGGAATAAGTAGTCTCGCAAGATCTGATTCACATTTTTTTGGGCTGCGCGATGGGCCCTATTGTGTTCGGCTGTGCCGATTTCCCTTTGTTCTGTTTTGTCTGTAATATCTTGCACCACATGTGTTGAATATCTAAATGTGGTATTAGGGAATGCTTCAATTTGTGAGTGTTGAATAAATGATAGATTGGAAGTGTGCAATGTATTGCGTTGACGACTTCCGCATTCACCACATCTTTAATGGTGTTTATAAGGTTTTCCCGGTCGGAAAATCTATTACGTGCCTCATTTTGTTTTTAAAGAGAATACGGTTACTCACTGAAGAAATTTATCTCTTCTATAATAATCTGATTCCTGAAACAATTAATTGGCTTGTCTGTTGTTTCGATGGTATAGGTCAGCGGATTCTTCGCTATGTATTGTGGCTGCGTCTGACTCCTATGTGTCCTTAACAAACCCTTTTGCTTTGGCAATATAAAGCGTCTGACGCGTATGAGTCTTTTAATGCGCTTACGTTCTGACAAGATAACGCGTCTGCCACTATGTTTTCTTTTCCTGGCGTGTAAATAGTTTCGCCCCATAGTCTTCGATGATCCCATTCCAACGTTTATCTTCGCATTAGGATTTTTGTCTGAGATGGCGAAAGTGGGTGGTTGGTGGTCGGTTTAGACGCTCATATATATAATTACGAAGGTGTTAAGCGCCCAAACTATAGGGAGAAGCTCTCGCTCGTTGGTTGCAAAATTTTTTTCGTTATCACTCAGCGTGCGCGATATCATTGTAATTGGGCGCTTGTCTTGGGATAATACGGCTCCAAGTCCGTACCAGATGCATCCAGAAAACGTATTGGAAATACAATTGGCAGCACATTAATCGGCACGTCCCATATCGTATACCTTAATATATCGCGTACATTGTAATCGCAAAAATGTCATCTCTAGTTTAATTCGTTTGTCATCTCTATCGCCAACAAAGTGTAAAACTCCAATCATTTACTTATACCTTAAATAAAACTATTACTCAGCCAAAATTACATACAGGTTATGGGCCCAGGACGCTTCCACTGCGCCAGAGAATAGTTAGAACAAGGATAGTGATCAACTAGAGAGTTTAAAATAACAAATTTCGACATGTGGTGAAATTGCCGACACCACATGCATACATAGCATATGCATGTACGAGCCTGAGACTTCTGGGGACCAAGAAAGGCGTCTGATTGCCGACAAAGAAATAAGCGTGTTTGTTGCTTGTGTAGCTTCGAAAAATTGATGCTTGTGTAGCATAACTAAACGAAAAGTTGAAAAAGCAAAATGAGTATTGCTAGTATACGAATAGAGCCTTTAGGCAAAGACAATTTCGACACCTGGAAAATACAAATGCAGGCGTTATTGATAAAAATGATTCGTGGATATATGTCAACGGGACTCTTTTAAAACCCTTTTAATACCAGTCTACAGGGCCAGCACGTAAACGCACTGTTAAAATCCCTGATTCTACTAAAAATGAATGCAGGCGGAGACATGAGAAGCCACATAGACAAGTTTTCCGATTTAGTAGACAAAATAAACGAAGTTGATCTCATTAATATTGACGATCTGTTAACCATCTTGCTATTATATAGTATCCCAGAGGAATACGAACAGTTTCGAATTGCGATTGAAACTCAGGAAAACTTGATCTCAACGGAGGCGCTTAAAATAAAGTTAGTCGACGAGTACGAGGCAAGAAAAAGAAATCCAAACGAACCAAAGCCTGGCGCATTAATGGTGCCTAAGATGTACAATCCCAGCAAACCAAAACACCTAAGCACTAATCAAAAGTTTAAGTTTAAATGTTTCAGCTGCGGAAAAGTCGGTCACCGTGCAGCTGAGTGCAGGTCAAATATGTTCGGGATCATGGAGCCTGCAGAAGGTGCAAAGCTCAGACTGGCAAATGATGAGGCCACAGAAATAAAAGGATATGGATCCGTGCAGTTCTCCCCAAACAACAAGTTCACCGCCAATCTCTTATCGGTCTCAAAAATATGTGATCACGGCTTCAACGTAATCTTCAACAAGAAGAAAGCTGAGGTAGTTAGAGCTAAGGAAGGAGAAATAGTTTTTACTGCTCCCCGTAAATTGGACTTGTACCAGATCGAGGGCACACACGAAAGTAGCCAGCTCGCTGTAAGTAAACAAAACAGCATCAAAGAATGGCATGAGCGTTTCGGCCATTTAAATGAGCCTGATCTGAAAGAACTTATCGGAAAAGGCAAAGTTCAAGGAGCTAAAGTAAACCTAAATGAAAGTCTTTCCATTTGCGAAATATGTATCAAGGGGAAGCAGTCCCAAAAGCCGTTTTCGGCATCAAATTCAAGGGCAGGGGATGTGCTCGATTAATCCACAGCGACGTTTGTGGGCCCATGCGTGTCAACAGCCACGGAGGCAGCCGTTACTTCTTGACGTTCATAGATGACTACTCGAAATGGTGCGAGCTCTATACCATTAAAAGTAAATCCGAAGTATTCCAGAAACTTAAAGAATTCAAGAACTACGTCGAACGGCGAACTGGAAAGAAGCTAAAAACAATCAGGTCAGATAACGGCACATAATATACTAATAACGAGTTCAAAATTACCTCGCAGCTCAAGGAATAAAGAACGAGTATTCCGTAGAATATACTCCTCAACAAAACGGTACAGCCGAACGTAAAAACCGGACACTTGTAGAAATGGCTCGCTGCCTTATGTTACAGGCTGCACTTCCTGCGAGCTACTGTGCGGAATCAGTAAACACCGCAAACTACATAAGAAACAGATGTCCTTCAAGAAGCCTATGCGGAGAAACGCCCTTCAAACTATGGAACAATCGCATCCCAATCGTAAGGCATATGCAGAAGTTTGGTCAAATTGCATACTCGCTGGACAAAAGATCGAAGAGTAAGTTCAGCTCGAAATCCAGGAAATGTGTTTTCGTTGGATACTGCAGCGATGCCAAAGCTTATAGGCTGTATGATATGGAATCCAAACATTAATTAAAAGTCGAGACGTCGTTTTCACAAATCTATTTGGGCACGATCATAAGTATGAAGATTTCATGGAATTTTCAATCGATATCGTCCTTGAACCAGTATCAGGCGATCAAACAGAAAATGACGACCCAGATGAGAACCAAGGCAATCGACCAAATGTTTCCGAGCCAGAGACTGTGAGGCAGATGATACACAGGCAGAACCCGAAGTACAGATGAAACGTGGTCGCGGAAGGCCAATGAAGTTATACACAGGTAAACCAGGAAGGCCCAAACTAATTTACAATCAAATAATTGCAGACCAAATCAACACATCCGACCAGCAGCTCGAGTCGGAAGAAGAAGAGATATTTTATGAAGCCACCTCACTCGCAATGGAGCCAACTGTAAGCGAGGTTCTTAAGGGTGCGAACGCTGTCGAATGGAAGGAGGCCTTGATAAACGAGTACAAGTCATTGAAAAATAACAATACTTGGGAGGTCGTCGATCGTCAGAAAAACCATAGGGTTATCGAAACAAAGTGGGTACTACGAACAAAATATTTACTCAACGGAAAGATAAATTGCCGAAATGCTCGTCTGGTCGCAAAAGGACTTACGCAACGCGAAGGCATTGATTACGACGAGACCTTCGCTCCAGTGTCCCGAATGAGCTCAATAAGAATTTAATAGCTTTAGCTGCGGAACTCGGATTGGATGTACATCAATTTGATTTCAACAGCGCTTACTTAAATGGAGATATTGAGGAAGAGCTCTACATCAGCGTCCCACCTGAATTCCAAGAAATATTGACAGCAGAAGAGAAGAAGATATATGCCCAAATAAAGTGTGCAAGTTAAGAAAACCTTTATATGGCCTAAAGCAGAGTGGACGCCAATGGTACAAAAAGCTGGACAACCAGTTCAAGGAACTGAACCTTAAGCCACTTGCGGCCGACAACTGCGTGTACTTGAAACGTGAGCGAAATGGAGTCCTAATAGTATCGCTTTACGTAGACGATCTCATAAATAGCGACCAATGACACCCAAATGCTGTTTGAAACTGAAGCACGAATTGTCCAACAAATTCCAGATGAAGGATTTGGGCAAGATATCTTATTGTTTGGGCATAGAATTTAAACAGAGCAAAGACAAAACAGAGTTTACCATGTCCTAACCTAAGTATATAGCAGACATCCTGAAACGTTTTAACATGGAAAACTGTAAGCCTATAAATACTCCAAATAACACGAGCGAAAAATTGTCAACAGAAATGTGCCCAACCACCGAAAGCGAAAAAGAAAGAAATCTCCAGTGTACCATATCGTAGTTTGATAGGAGCCTTAATGTGGTTGGCAGTATCAACGCGCCCTGATATTGCATATGCTGTGAGCGCACTAAGCCAATATAATTCAAATTTTGGAAAACAACACTGGATTGCTGCAAAAATGGTATTACGCTACTTAAAGGCACTCAAACCCACTGCTTGCGTTATAAACGAAGTGGGCAAGACCTAGTAGGCTACGCAGATGCTGACTGGGCCGCCAACATGACGATCGCAGATCCTTCACAGGTTTTGCTTTTAAGTTTGCAAGTGCAGCAATATCCTGGGAGAGTCGAAAGCAACGGACGGTTGCATTGTCAAGCACAGAGGCAGAGTACATGGCTCTGTTAGACTCCTCAAAAGAAGCGGTTCATCTTAGAAGCTTTCTCAAAGAAGTTTTGGGGCAACTGAAGACGACTATCATCTACAACGACAATCAAGGAGCTGGTCAACTTGCTCGCAACCCCGTATTCCACAAACGCACCAAGCATGTGACCTCCGCCATCATTTCGTTAGAGAGCTGGTTGAGGAGGGAACTATATCCGTGAACTACATCCCAACGACCGAGATGCCAGCAGACATATTGACGAAAGGACTTGGGGCCTCAAAACACAAACACCTGTAAGACATCCTTGGGTATACGTCAAGCCGATCAACACCTAACCAATTGAGGGGAAGTATTGGAAATACAATTGGCAGCACATTAATCGGCACGTCACATATCGTATACCTTAATATATCGCGTACATTGAAATCGCAAAAATGTCATCTCTAGTTTAATTCGTTTGTCATCTCTATCGCCAACATAGTGTAAAAATCCAATCATTTACTTATACCTTAAATAAAACTATTACTCAGCCCAAAATTACAACAAAACAACAAAAATTTTTGGCACGGGGAACTTTATGGCTTTCACCTTTTCAGGGGAGGTTCGGAGACCCCCTACAACACGATGAATCCCAAGTATTTGACGCTTTTTTTTTGGAAAAACCTCGACTTTTCTTGAGATACCCTTATGCCTGCTTCAAGCAGTTTTTCGAGGACCCACTGTATGCTCTTGACATGGTCGTCTTTTGTTTTTGAGAAAATAATAACATCGTCGACATACACATAGCATATCTTCGAGATTCCTTCTCTTAAACGTCATCTATAGCTCTCTGAAAAATACTTGGGGGCGTTCTTAAGCCCGAATGGTAATCTGGAAAACTCATATTTGCCATTGTTCATCGAGAAAGCTGTTTTTTCTCGGTCTTTCTCTGCTAACTCGATTTGGTGAAAGCCCGCTTTAAGGTCAAGCGTTGAGAAATATTTTGACTCGCCCATATTTGACAATATAGTCGAAATCGAAGGAATCGGGTACCTATCATCCGCGATTTTGGTTCAACTTTCTAAAGTCGATAACCAACCTTTTTTTTTACACAGTATTGGTCAAATTCTTTTCATCTACAACCCATGTCGGGTTGTTGTAGGGCGATCGGGATGGCCTTATTACGCCATTCGCTAGAAGTTGTTTAACCTCTGCGTTTACAAATTCCGTTACGCCCATGGGGTGCGGGTATGATTTAGAGTATACCGGCTCCCCGTCTGCTTTTATGGTTGCCTTTGTATTTATGTTGTATGGTAGGGGTTCATCTGTGTCGGCGAAGACCCTACAATTTTTTTGCTATCATATCAAAAGCGGCTTTTATTGCCGGTGGGACGTCTTTGTCGTCTATTTGGATTTGTTAACGTTTCGGTTTTGGAAAATTGGATTTTTTCTACCCCGTTACTAGTTTCTAGTATATTTTTTGGTAAGGTCGAGTCTTGCATTCACTTGTTTAAGGAAGACAAGCCCGATGATTCCATCGAAGTACTTAAGAACTTTAAGTATTAAAAAATGTTACCGTACATTAAACCGAGAAATAGGCACTTTTGTTCCTTGTATGGCCATGAATTGACCTCACGCTAAATGGTTTTTTCTACTGCCGGCATGCCTTTAAGCCCTGGCATGGTGCTATGTAATTTTTTGAAGTGCCAGTATCAATAAGTAATTTGATTTCCCTCCCTGCTAACGTACGAGTGATATACAGGAGCACGGATTTTATCCTAAAAATTGCATACGTCGTCTTCTATTTGTTCAACCCTCTCATGAGACGGTCCTGCCACCTGGTTATAATCTTCCTCTCCTGACCCCTGTTCTGGCATATAGTTAATTCTTTGTTGAGTCCGTGTAGATTAGCCCCTTTGTCAAGTAGCAGGCTGCCTGGACCGATATGAGTTATCGACCTCCATTGGTTCGGGTGGGGGCGGCTGGCTCTGGGTGTTTCCCAAATACGGACGAGACTGCTGTCTAAACGAGCTTGTTTGATGATTTCCTCCCTTTGGGTTTTTATGAAATGTGGATTTTTCCTAATTGCCCTAGGTTCTGATCCTGTTCAATATAGCTATATGAATTTTGCTGTTTCCGCTTATTGATTCCGCTGATTGTGCGGTTTATAATTTTTTTCCTCATTATGCTGGGCTAAGTTTGCCGCGAAAACACTTCTATCGTTACTCGATTCGGCTTTTTGAGCTAATGCCAATGCCGAATACAAGTCCTGTGGTTGTGCCGGAAAAACGGTTATTTCAGTGATTTCTTTAGGCCAGATACGAACGCATGTAAAGCGTCAATTCTGTGTTGTTCATTGAGACGGCTGCTGTGGCCGCGTCATGTGTCATAACTGTTTTATTTGTTAGAAGATTATTATCGCATAGAAAAAGAACACAGTGTTAAATGAGGCTAGCCGGCGGCCGCTGGGCCTCTAACTTTACATTTCAGAATTCCGACAGCTTGGTAGTGTCGGCTGCTGCCTTCGTAAGGTTCAAATATTTTGTATGCCGCAGTTGCGGCCTGTCTCCAGGAGACGTAATTTTTTTGTTTCCGTCGAATTCCGGGACGGATTTAATCATGTCGAGAGGTTCGTTGCACTCGCTTCCTGGTCTAATTTCAATTTCGCGATATATCTGGACTTTTGGAGTTTTGCCTTAAGCAAATTTAACTCCCTCGCAATTGCGGCTAATTTTTCTTCGAATATCTCTCCCTGCCTTTGGAGCGCACCTGCTATGGCGGCCTCCATATTTGCAATCTGCTGTGCTTCCATTCCTAACACTTGCTGCTTCCTGAATTCCTATCGTCGAGAATGCTGTCCCGAATGTGTGCAGCCCTATTGGCTTGTTTTTGTACTTTTGTTTCTAAAAGTTTCTTATACTCTTCTAACACTTCCTCGTCTGACGAGGCGTTGTCATTCCCTCTATACATAAAAAATATCGTTGGGTATATTTCTTTTCAGTGGGGTCTTAGTGAATAAAAATATTCACATCAATTTTTTTAAAATTTGATTTTAAATATCGGCAGAGTTTATTTATTAGCTATTTTCTATTGGCGAAACAACTTAGACAAAAAGCCTACTCACAAGCCCTTGCTGCTGGTGCTGCTGCTGTCGTCGCTGCTGTTGTTGCAGCTTCTGTTGCTGTTGCCGTTGGTATAGATCAGGTGTTGTCGCAGCTGCTGCCGTTGGCCCTGGTACTGTTGTTGTTGTCGTAGCTGCTGTTTTTTTCTGGTGTGAGAAGTCCTGTAGTTCTCCTTTGTAGTTTTGTGTGTGTTAATGTTCTTCTGCACTTTTTATTTTTAGTCGCCTGTTGTTGCTGTATTTTCGCACTTTTTAACACGTCGCGTGGGTACCGTTAGTTGGTTGAGCGCCAGTTAATAAATCACTTCGTTGGTAGTTTAATGTTTGATGTCTTTATTATCCGCTCTCCCGTTAGGGCGAGGGTTTAAATTGAATTATCGAGACTGTTAAACCCCGGAGTACAAAATTAGAATACCTTGAAGAACTACCAGCATTCCGATATCCGGTGTCAGTCACTCGCTCTGCGAGTGCTCCGACCGGGCTCCGGGCAATTTCCCTTGGAATGCGCTATCGCAGTTCTTTCACTGCGCGTGCAAGCCACCGGATATGGTGGCCTGCAATTCAGCAGTTTCTCTCCGTGAGAACCGCCTGTGCTAACTTATATTAATAATAATATAAAAATTATTTGTTTACAAAGTAAATTTCTTATATTTATATTAATGGAAAAATGTATAGAATAGATTAATATTAAATGTGAAAAAAAGAAAATTATATTAAGTTAAGTAAACGTCTTTAAAAAGACTTAGACTTATATTATTATTATTTGAATATAGTATAATTATATAGTATATGTAGTATAGTATTAATAGTATTATATGTGCAAGTCTTTTATTACTATTAAGTTTATATACGCTAAATACGTATTATGGATAAAAATATAAGAGTAAGCCTTTAAAAAACTCAGTTCTTATATAATATATGTAGAAAAGCGTGGGCGATATGAGGATAAAGAAAAATCTACTACAAATTTGATACTTAGCAATGAGCGCAGCGGCGAGACAGCAGCGGGCCAAACGGCAGCGACGTCAATCGAAGCAGTAACAGCACCCACGACCGCGTAGTAATTTAAAAAATCGAATTTTACGTTAATGTATGCTACTTTTTATTAAAAATTTAATCTTAACGTTAAATAAAATTGATAAAAAATTAATTACAAATCGCACAAATAGACGGACTTCGATACGAACTTAAATCATTAGTAAATAAGCGAACATATAAATATTCCCATGAGTTTCTAAGAGCGTTATAAATAAACAAGATGGGGAGGAGCATGTGGACGGCATCAGCGTATGCACGTCAGTGTCCTTAGACGGGAGGAGTATGTAGACGGCACCAGGAGTTGTGCGTCGGTGTTTCAAAAGGGAAAAAGTGGACAGCTGTTCCGCAAGAACGAACAGTGTCGTGGCGGCCTTTGTGACCTTGTTGATTAAAAATTGAACAAGAAATTTAGGTTATGATAAAGTTGAGGTCTTGGTGACCAGGTGTTGGCAACTGTAACAGGCAGAAGGAAGCGTTTCCGACCATATAAATATATATATTCGTGATCTGGATCAATTGCGAGTCGATCTGGCCATGTCCGATTGTCCGCCGTCTGTCCGTCCGTTGCCCGTCTATCCGTCTGTCTGTCCATCTGTCTGTCCGTCCGTATGAACGCTGAGATCTCAGGAACTACTAAAGCTAGAAGGTTGAGATTAATTTACCATCACAAAGGAATATGGACGCCAGACTACCTGCACAAGTTGACAGTTCAAATACACATTGGGCAGTGTCAAACCCTCTCGGTGGTTTCACTACATAAAAAAACTCATTTTCGTGTTTCGGGTTTCTCCGATCAAACATTATCTGATGTATTGTCTTATATACATAAAAGACAAAACAAAACCAGAACACAATATAAGTGGAAAAACTTAAGTTTTCTTACGCTATTTAAGCCATTTTCGACCATATGTGACCATATAATTTTGGCCTCATAGTATGGGGTAAGGGAGTTTAAAGCTAAGATCAACAAAAAAAAGATACGCGTTACTCAGCTAGTGGAGTGGGATCGAGAAATTTCAATATTTTCTGAAAAACGGTAAGGATTGGGAAAAAAAACAACAAAAATAAAATAGATTGACAGTGACAAGAAGTGACAGTTTTTGGCGGTTCGCGGGTCAGTCACGGCATAATTTCTCAATATCAAGAATATACCCGGCACCACATGGTCCACAAAATAAAAATCTAATTTTTTTCCATATAGCACGACACGACTTTATTGACGGCTGGCTCGACTTATCGTTGTTGCAAAATACAGGAGGGTCTGTTTTTTATTAATTAGTTTGGTAACATCACAAATTTATACTTTTTCTACAATTTTTTTAAGAAACTTTGAAATTGTCTGTTCACGCCAGAAGGGCGCAAACAATTGAGCGGCAGTGTAAGCAGTGTAAAGCTCCTCCACGGCTCGCAAGCACCGCTGCTCGCGCTCTCCTTCTCTCCTCGCGCTCTCCTTCTCTCCTCGCGCTCTCCTTCTCTCCTCGCGCTCATCTTCTCTCCTCTCGCTCTATTCACCACTCCGCGGTCCCGCGGTACTCCCAATGTTAGTCTTAATTTACAAGTGTTGTAATAAAGTGCGAATTGAAGTCGATCCCGTGACTTTTTTCTGGAGGAACTTATCAGCAGCAGCCGCAGCAGCAGCCACCACAGCAACAACAACGACGTCAGAAGTCAAACTTATCTTGGACAGAAAATCCGCCCACTCCACTTCATGGTCCTTCGAGTCCGCGACACATCGTGATCCTGCAGCGCTCCTTGCGGAAAAAATCAAGATAAGTACGGCTTTATATCCTATTCGTCCGTGGTCGCCATTTTCGTTTTTTCAACGGCGTTATTCTTTCCGTTCATCCGTATCAAGTGAAAAGTGAAAATTAAGTGAAAATATATAAGTACATGCGCCCAGCCACCGTGATTACTTCTTTTTTAAGTGCATAAAAAGCACGTTGCCAATACCGGCCCCCTACTTCGTCTCACGATGATTCGCTGGTATCCAAGCGCATATACATATGTATATATACATAGTTTAAAAAAACACTGTCCAAAATTCATTATTATCGTCCGCTGCTAAAATGCTGTTTTTTTGCCTCAATATAAAATACAACCACAAAGTCAAATAATTTAAATCAAATATACATATACGTATTAAGCAAAATTTTACATACACATAAATTATACATACCCATAAATACATATCCATACCAGAGAACTGCAGCAAGCACCGGCACCCTAAGTGTACCCGCTAAACACCGGGAGTCTCCGCACCCGGGTGTTTGGAGACACCCTAAATTTAGCAATGACAAACACCCGGTGTTTTGCCACCAGGGTGTTTTTTGTACTTGCACAAAAACACCCGGGTGTCTGCTGTGCAAAGAAGTTTAGGGTGGGTGACGCGCAAGCAAGGATCGGCCGCAGGTACTTTTCTGTATGCATAAAAATTGTATGGGTGGAAGCGAGACACGGTCCAAAAAATTTAGGGTGATTGGAAACACCAAGAAAAAGGTCGTGCACATGTTTTTGCGTTTTGATGTATCTAATGTCTTAACAAAAAAAAAACTTATGTATTATTAAATAATATATTATGTATATTATTAAATAGTATTATACTTAATTAACACAATTCTATTTCAATTTTTTTTTTATCATTTTAAAAAGATTATACATACAAAGTTAAATATGGTAATTAAATATTAAAATTTTAACAAAGCAAATAATATAAGATATAAAAAAGAAATGTCTATTTCGTGTTGGTTAAATTTCTGTAAATAGAATGCATAATTCTACAGATTTTCGGCATAATATATTTCGTTTTTCAGTACTTAATGTACTTTTCTTTTTCGTATGTTACCTACCACAGGCACTCAAATGTCTACCAGACACCGGGTGTTCACCAAAACCCGGGTGTTTACCAAGACACCCGGGTGTTTCCGAGAAAAAGGCACTTGCCGTTTTCTGCATGTTTGCCTTCTCTACCCTTCGTTATGAGTGGCGAGTGTGATTGGTACCCGCGACGTAGGGTGCCGCATTGATTCGGGTGCGCAGGCACCAGGGTGTTTGCAGACACTTGCCAAGTGCAAGTTCTTTCGTCTCCTCTTTGTTCTTTATTGCCCTGACAAAACCGGCGCATAGCGACGAGAGAATACCCTAGAATCGAAACATAAAATAAAATAAATAAGTCCGACGACAAATTTAAGAAAAAACTGACCCGATTATTTAATAATTATTTAAGCCAAATAATAATTTTTTACAAGCTATTTCTGGCTCCTATTTCTGGTTCCTAAATTAAAATAATTATCTATCAGTTCCACCCAAATTTATCAGCCTCCCAACTTGGCTTTTTGGCGTGTTTGTTGGTTTTTTTTGGTGTTTATGTTTCGCATCCGTTTGTCGCGATTTTTGTTGTGGTCCTAAATCCGGTAGCTATTTTTATAAATTATTAGCTATCATCCGAACTCTATTCGGTAGCTATTATTTAGCTATTTTTCCATAAATTCGAATTTATAGCTATTTTCTATATATTAGCTATTTTTTTCGGGATTTCAAGTCGGTAGCGATTTTTTATAAATTATTGGCTATTACCCAGACTCCATCTGTTAGCTATTTTTTTTCCATAAATTCAAATTTATAGCTATTTTTTATATATTAGCTATTTTTTTTCGGAATCTCAAGTCGGTAGCGATTTTTTATAAATTATTGGCTATTACCCAGACTGCATCTGGTAGCTATTATTTAGCTATTTTTCCATAAATTCCAATTTATAGCTATTTTCTATATATTAGCTTTCTAGAAATTGCAATTCATAGTTTTTTTTTATATAAATTTGAGCTATTGTTTCCAGATCCCAATTGCAACTTTCTCCCGAATTCCGACGGGATTCTTTGTCCATCCAGATTTGGGTGCTCTCTGTGTCTGGTTCTTTTTCGATTCCACATTTTTTGCGGCGGGCAGGCCTTCTTGACTTCCTTCTCCTAGGGCATAGCTGAGCATGCCCCTAGAGGGAGACAAGAAAAAGACACCCGCACCTGGAAAAGAACAAAAGTTCAACCCGCAATCTCCGCTATCCACTCGCGGTAAGCCAGCACCCAAGTCCGTTAGTCCCAGGGTCAAAACCGCGACTCCCACTCCGAAAGCAAAGGTTTTGCCATCGACCAGTTCGAAGACAACTCCTAGGATTGTCATTTCCCGACCAGTGACGCGAGCGTCTAGTGAGTCTTCTCTATCGAGAAAATCCGAGAGTCCCTCGCTGTCGGGACTGATTTCCTCCGCGTCACACGCTCTACCACAAAGAAAATGGCATCCTCTGAGCAGCCAACGCCCGCAACCGCAGCGTTGCATAAATTCATCGCCGTCAGCGATCGCGTAAGCCTTTTCGAAGCGAAGATCAACACTCCTGATCAAGCGTCCCTACACACGTTACAAGTCCGTCTGCAACAGGTGCGAGCCTTATGGGACAAAGTGGAAAGAGAGTACGAAACATGCTCTGACCTAATGGCCCAAGAAGGATCCCTCGACACAGTGTCTATTCTCCAGGCCAAATATGACTACTGCTACTCAGTATACGAGTCATGTGCAGCACAAATTGGCGAAACAATCGACAGAGCAACGCCTCAAGTCGCGCAAGCACCCTCTCAGCCGCTAATTTCGTCCGGCTGCCGCTTACCTCCATGCGACACGGAAGTCTTCGATGGCGACTACCTCCGATGGCCCACTTTCCGGGACCTATTCACGGCAATTTACGTAAACAACCCCAGGCTGACTCCGGTCGAGAAGCTATTCCATCTCCTAACGAAAACAAGTGGCGAAGCAAAAGCCATCGTGGCGAAATCTCCTCTCACGAATGATGGTTTTGCTTCAGCGTGGGAGGCGCTTCGAGATCGGTTCCAAAACAAGCGACTTTTAGTCAACAGCCAGCTCAAGCTCCTTTTTAACTTGAGTTCAATTTCGCAAGAATCTGGTCATGCTCTGAAAGAGCTACAATCCACGATTCAGGGGTGTTTAACAGCACTAGCGCATTCCCAGGTATCCACAGAAAACTGGAATTGTCTCTTGGTTTTCCTTTGCGCGAGCAAACTGCCCAAGCAGACCCTGTCCTTATGGGAACAGTCGCTAACTGCCAAATCCGAGATCCCAGCTTGGGAAGAAATGAATGCCTTCCTGAGCGAAAGGTATCGGACATTGGAAGCCATCGAAGATATGAAACCGACTCAGGCAGTTCCAAAAAGGCTTCAATCCTTCGAGACAAAGGTCAGCACCAAACAGAAAGGGTGTGACTTATGTTCTAAGGAGAACCAACCGGTCAGATTGTGCCCGCGTTTTCTTCAAATGTCTGTTGACTTGCGCTCCGGCTATATAAAAAAGAAGCAGCTATGTCTGAATTGTTTTGCCAGAGGTCACCAGCTACGCGACTGCACAAGCACACACAGCTGCTTTACATGTAAGGGCAGGCACCATACGCTGCTGCATCGCAGCCCCCAAATTCCGAAAATGCGAGTTCCTCAACCTCGCCCCTACACAGCAACCTCCGAGACCCTCCAGCAGAAATGCATCGGCAAGCACCTCAGCGGTGCAAACTTTTTTCGCGTCCGGCACTTCAGCCGTCCTACTGAGCACAGCGATCATTGACGTGTGCCATTTGGGGACGAACTACCGAGCCCGAGCCTTAATCGACTCGGGATCCGAGGCGACGTTCATTTCAGAACGCCTGTTCAACCTCATCAAGTTGCCATTCCGCAACACCCAGACCCAAGTCTCCGGGTTAAATCATTCGGTCTCCGCGAAATCCTCGAAGCTGTGTCACTTCGGGATTCGCTCTCCTACTAAGCCAGGTCTACAGTTAGACACTGAAGCGTACGTCCTTCCGGAGCTCTCAGGCAAACTGCCCTCCTATCCGATCCCTCGGAATTCTTTGAAGGACCTGCCCGCACTCCGCTGGGCAGATCCTACTTTTTTTGAGAGCTTTTTGATGTACTGATCGGGGCTGACATTCTACCATCCATAATGATGGATGGCACCCGACAAAATATTTGCGGCTCGCTCCTGGGCCAAGAAACTATTTTCGGGTGGGTGCTAACGGGGCCGATTTCCAAGGGTAAGCCGAAACGGGTCGCATCCTTCACGACCCAGGTGCACCAAATAGGCGACCCTGATTCGCTCGACACGCTTCTCAGCAAGTTCTGGGAGGTGGAGGATCTACCAGTAAAGATGGTAAAAGAGTCGGACTTCTATTGTGAAAGGAACTTCCTCCAAACAACAACAAAAGACGCAAGCGGGAGGTACGTGGTGACGCTCCCGTTCCGGGACCCCGAGAATACCGGATCCGATTTAGGATATTCAAGGTCCATTGCGTTAGCTCAGTTTCTTAGAAACGAAAATCGTTTAAAAAGAGACTTTCCCTTAAAAGAGCAATATGACAGCGTGATCCAGGAGTACCTGGATCTGGGTCATATGAAAGAAGTTCGCCGACTCACAATTCTCCCTCGTATCATCTTCCTCATCACGCGGTAGTTAAGCCCGAAAGCACCACTACAAAGCTTCGCGTTGTATTCGACGCTTCAAGTCCGTCGGCAAATGGGACCAGCTTAAATGATATCCTTCATGCTGGTCCAGTCCTACAATCCGATCTAACGATCCAGGTCCTGAAATGGCGTTATTTTCAATACGTCTTCAGTGCAGCCATTACGAAAATGTATCGTCAGATCTGGGTCGATCCAAAACATACCCCGTTTCAAAGAATTCTGTTCCGAACAAGGAAGGAGACATTCGAGACTTTGAACTAAAAACAGTTACCTTCGGGGTCAACTGCGCCCCTTCCTCGCCATTCGAGTCTTGCAACAGCTGGCAGAGGATACCCAAGTGTCATTTCCAAATGCCAGCCGCATCATCCAGCAGCACATGTACGTCGACGACGTTTCTGGCAGGGGCTTCCGTAAACGAAGCCCAAAGTTCGATTCGAGAGTTGCAAGCAGCCCTAAGCGCCTCCGGGTTTCCGCTAAGAAAGTGGACCTCGAACCACAAAAGCGTCCTTAAAGACGTCCCGGCCGAACACCTCCTTCATAGCGAGTTCCTCGACATCGATGCCGAAAGCACGGCCAAGACGCTCGGTATTCGGTGGAGGGCAAAGTCCGACGAATTCTATTTCGTTCCCCCCGAAATAGTTGCGAAACCCTCCTATACAAAGCGAGAAGTTTTGTCCCAAATCGCTAGGTTGTTCGATCCTGCCGGGTGGCTCGCGCCGTTCATAATCCGGTCAAAAATGTTCATGCAGGAGATTTGGTTGCAGAACTTAGGCTGGGACGATAAGCTTCCCACTGAAATGAGTCAGCGGTGGCAATCGTTTATAGACGAGTATTCCGACCTCAACCAGATCCGCGTTCCGAGATGGATCTGGTACCAGCCTGAGGTAATCATAGAGCACCACGGTTTCTGTGACGCGTCTCAGAGAGCCTATGGAGCGGCTATATACATCCGCGTCGAGATGGGGCAAAAGATCCTGACTCGCCTGCTTACAGCCAAAACACGAGTGGCCCCGGTAAAACAGTCTCCCTTCCTCGGCTAGAGCTCTGTGGTGCCGTGCTGTTAACCGAAATGGTGACAGCAATCCTTCCGCACATGCCCTCCGCCAATTCAGATATCCGCTGCTGGACAGATTCCACAATCGTCTTAGCCTGGTTACGAAAGCCTGCGTGCAACTGGACCACATTTGTGGCCAACAGAGTTGCCAAGATCACGCAGGCGACGCCAGTCGACTGTTGGGCACACGTTCGCTCAGAACAAAACTCCGCCGATCTAGCCAGTCGAGGCGTATCCTACATGAATTGGCAGAAAACCATCTCTGGTGGCACGGACCAGAGTGGCTGCAAGGGCCACGAGAGCTATGGCCAGCACAAAGCGACACTCTTCCAGTGACAGAGCTAGAGCAGCGAGCGGTCAAAGTGCATTTTGTCAAGGCCCCGTCCATCGACTTTCTCGAACGTTTCTCCAATTGGACAAGGCCCTGCGAGTTCTGGTCTGTGTTCAACGCTTCCTTAAACGCTGCCACAAAGGTTCGTTCTTGCCCAATTCACGGCCTACAAGTGAAGAGATCCGGGAGGCAGAACGAACTCTGACCTCCATTGCGCAGCGCAGAGCATATGGCCAAGAGCTTCAGCATCTGACCGAGAAAAGGCCTCTTCCAGTGTCCAGACCAACACGGCCTTTTAAGGGCGTGCGGCCGTCTCACTGCCTCCAAAACCCTGCAATATGATGAACGTCATCCGATTATTCTCCCCTATGACTGTAGACTGTCGCGCCTCATCGTCCAATTTACCCACCAGATTACTCTTCATGGCGGTAGTCAATTGATCGTACGCCTGATCCGATCGAAGTATTGGATTCCTAAAAATCAAGAATCTGGTGAAGGCTGTGGTCAATCCGTGTAAGATTTGCACGATTTACAAGAAGAGACTCCAAACACAGCTGATGGGCGATTTCCCGACAAATAGAGTCTGCTTCTCGAGGGCGTTCACCTACACGGGGGTCGACTATGCCGGCCCTTTCGAAATAAAAAATTATACAGGGAGAGCGTGTCTCATAACGAAGGGATATGTTTGTGTGTTTGTGTGCTTTTCCACGAAGGCTATCCATTTGGAACCCACTTCCGATCTAACAACCGAGAAATTTCTAGCGGCCTTTGCTCGTTTCGTAGCAAGGCGCGGTTTGTCCTCAGCGGGTCATTCGGATAATGGTAAGACCTTTGTGGGGGCGGCAACTTTGATTTCCAGGGACTTTCTCCAAGCTACCAAAGAGTCCGTGACTGATGCATATAGCCATCAGGGACTCGTATGGCGGTTCATCCCACCAGGGGCTCCACATATGGGGGGTTTGTGGGAAGCAGGGGTGAAAAGCTTCAAAACCCTGTTCCTTAAATCGACGTCAGCCCGCAATTTGAGGAGCTGGCGACGCTTCTCGCTAAGATTGAGGCTTGCCTCAACTCTAGACCCCTCTCCCCTATGTCCGAAGATCCCTCAGATTTGCTGGCCCTCACACCAGGCCATTTCGTTATTGGAGAGCCGTTGCTTTCCACGGCGGAACCCGAGATAAAGGGCGAAGCCAAGTCGATGGCAACACCTTAAGGCACAACATCAGCAGTTTAGTGCACGGTGGAAAGAGGAGTATCTTAAAGAACTCCATAAACGAAACAAATGGCAATTTCCGACCAGGAACCTCCAAGCCGACGATATGGTAGTTGTCAAGGAGGACAATCTACCACCGATCGAATGGCGGCTCGGCAGAATCGTTTCTGCCTTTCCAGGAGCCGACGACCGCATTCGAGTCGTTGAGATCCGTACGTCTCGCGGCACCATAAAACGCCCTGTCCCCAAAGTTATTCTTCTACCGATGGAGGACAAAGAGTCCTCCGTTCCTAGGGATTAGGGCACTTCCCCCATTCCGGGGCCCAAACAGTAGTCGGCTCATACTAAGCTTTTTATTTCTTTTATTGGCAGACTTACTATTCACTTCCTACAATAATGGCTCCTCGTCCTCGTGCCACCCAGTCGTTGGAGAGCAGAAGTACTCGAGGTATTAAATCCTACGCTGCCGAGTCTGCTCTGGAATCCATCCTCTTCGGAAGTGCAAGAGTTTCCACAAACTGAGCGCTGAAAAGCGCCTTCGGGCAGTACTTATTAATAAGTAATGCTCGAACTGCCTCGCCCATCAGCACTCAGGAGGAGACTGCCGCAGCCAAGACGGATGCAAGAAGTGTGGAGGAGACCACCACACACTACTCCACATGCACGAGGTCCTCCCCGCTCCGACCCCGGCTACCAGCTCCGACGCGCAGAGAGCGCCATCCCGCTGCACCTCGTCCGGTCCGGATTTCCCGCACTCCGCCACCAGCCCCAGTCGCCAACAATCGCCCGCGTCCGAAGGTCTCCGTCGCGTCTCCGTCGGTGGCAACAGGGCAGCAGAAGGCTGTCCCCATCCTGCCTACAGCCGTCGTCGTGCTGGACACGGGCTCGAAGACTTTCGAGACCGGGGCCATGATCGACCCATGCATGCCGGGGAGCAGCATCGACCGGTCGTTGGCGGCTGCCCATCACACGGCTTGGAGACGACGAGGTCTGCTCGGTGACACTCCGGTCCCGAACAAGCACCTTCCGACTCAACGTCGTCCTGAAGATCGAACCCAGCCTAAGGATCCGGACACCCATCCGAGCTCTGAGCGACGCCGCAAGGGCCAAGTTTGACGGTGTTCGTCTCGCGGACGAGCGCTTCCACCGGCAGGCCACCATCTCCCTCGTGTTGGGATCAGATGTATATGCCAATCTGATCCAACCGGGGTTCCTAAAGATTGAGGATGGGTTGCCCGTCGCGCAGAACACGGTGTTCGGATGGACCGTTTCTGGAGCGTGCACGGAATGAAGAGGCGATCCTGCTTTCTAGCCGGCCAGGGATACCTTTGCATACGCAAGGGGGGGGGGGGGGGGGAGAATGTTCACGCCAGAGGGGCGCAACAATTGAGCGGCAGTGTAAGCAGTGTAAAGCTCCTCCACGGCTCGCTAGCACCGCTGCTCGCGCTCTCCTTCTCTCCTCGCGCTCTCCTTCTCCTCTCGCTCTATTCACCACTCCTCGGTCCCGCGGTACTCCCAATGTTAGTTTTAAGTTAGTCTTAATTTACAAGTGTTGTAATAAAGTGCGAATTGAAGTCGATCCCGTGACTTTTTTTCTGGAGGAACTTATCATTATGGGCGTGGAAAGTTTTTTTTGGCAAATTGATAGAAATTTACAAGACTAATACAAAATTAAAAAATATAAAACATCTTTCAAAAGTGTGGGCGTAGCAGTTTCGGGAGGTTTGTGGGCGTTAGAGTGGGCGTGGCAAATGTTTTTTTTACAAATCGATAGAAATTTACAGGACCAATACAAAAATGAAAAAATATCATAACATTTTTCAAAAGTGTGGGCGTGGCAGTTTTGGGCGGTTTGTGGGCGTTAGAGTGGGCGTGGCAACATAAATCGACAAATTGGCGCTGCTTCTATGTCTCAACTTTCTAGTTTTTGTAGTTCCTGAGATCTCAACGTTCATACGGACGGACAGACGGACTGACATGGCCAGATCGACTCGGCAATTGATCCTGATCAAGAATATATATACTTTATATGGTCGGAAACGCTTCCTTCAGCCTGTTACATACTTTTCAACGAATCTAGTATACCCTTTTACTCTACGAGTAACGGGTATAATAAATATGTTCCGATATTAATACAAGCTTGCGCTCTCTTAATGCCTTTGTTGTTGTCTCTCTCCAAAAAATAAATTTGGTTACCGTTACTCCTCTCATTTAAAAGTTAAAAGCGGTGGTTGATCTTGCATTGCGTTGTCAAAATACTTTGTCCACGTTTGTAAATATATTCCAAGCTCTCTTGCTCGATTATTGGGCTTATGTCTAATCGACACAGAGACCAAAATAAAAGATATAATAATAATAATAATAAATCAAATTTGTAATTGTCTTACAAAGCTGCTGCAAATTAGGATAGTAACATTTAGTGATAATTTAGTGTAATGTCATTGCATCAAATTTGTTACCTTTTTTATGGAGAGTGATTTCGAAGAACTTTTTCCATATATTGGGGAACTCGGCAGGTTTCAGAGATAAGATATACAGTTTCAGTAGAGCTTTGTACAAGGCATCCGCACAGAACGAAGTACATAGACAGGCTTAGCACGTTGAAGATCGTAGAGCAGTGAACTTGCGTTTAGAGTGGGTGAAAATATTAAATTCGACTTTGATACCGCGTAAGAGTAAGGCTGCTTGGAATGTAGAATATGTTTATATGTCGGGTCTCGCAGCCGCCAGCAGCACCTAAATTTATGTTCAGTTATTGTCAACATTGGAGTAAACAATTAGTCCACGGCACCTCAGCTTTATCTATGCAAATCAACTGCCGATCGCGCTCTCTTGTTCTCTCCCCTGCATCTTTGTAGTTGTGCATCGCTGCCAAATTTCTCGAAGAAAAAATAAATTAAATTGATTGAATTCGCTCCCATTAAAATCGTCTTTCATTTTGCCAAAAAGGCTGAAAAAGGTTTGTTAGCCCGACCATACAACTGCAATGTATAATAGAGTGCAACGATTAGCAGATTCTTTATCAAGTTCTTCGATTCCGTTCTTCATGTGAGGTTGGAGCTGATCGATGAGCTGCAACAAACATTTCGGCAAGCTTGAAGGGCTTGATTTCAATTAAATTGAAAGCGATTTGAGTGAGAAATTTGATGGTGTTCTCTTAGCGCTTTAATCCTCAGTCTGTCGACGCTCACTTAACCTTTGCTGACGCCATTTCTTCTTGCGATTGTGACCATCTGCAGCGTTCACTGCGGAATAGGGTACCCCGCTGCCACTTGAGCTAACAAAATTCGCTGGAAGCTATGCTAACTGCCTGGATTTTTATTCTATGTTTAAGACGATAATAGATAGCCATCCTGACCTCACAAACATAGAAAAGCCGCAGTATTTACCAACCTGTTTGAGAAACACGGGGTTGGAAACTGTTCACTGGAAATTTCGGTGGGCTTTGGAGTTGTTACAAAACAGATTTAATTTTTCAGGCGCATGCCACATGCTTCGTGTGCTGTCGGATAAATTTAACGCCCATACTCGCGCTCCTAACGGATTGGGTACAACGAAACAAATTGCTGGATGCATTATAGTTCAAGCACTTGTCCAAAAGCTGGATCCGGCGAGCTTATAGCACTGACACTGTGTTAGTAAAAAACCGTTCAGGAACCTTTGTTCCTTGCCGTGGTATACACGACTTTGACTCTCAGCTGCACTTAATAACGTCCCGTTTTGTGAACTTGCTTCAGCTAAGAAAAACAAAGTCGTCCGCATGTGTTACCAGAATAGGTGACTCATAGTTTCAAGACAGATGGTTTGTCAGTTAACTTTACAATGCGATCTTGAATCTCCGAGTAAATGACTTCCATCACTGCTGTCATTGCTTTCAATATAACCTAACATCAGCCCAATTATAACATCGTCTTTTGTAAATGGAACGGTTCCCAAAACCCGAAGCTTGCGGATCCAGGGTTCTATCGCGTTGGTCAAGTCAGGCTTATGCTGGGATTGCTCTAATTCAAAAGACTCGTTTAGGCTGGGTTGTAGGGATGCCGTGATATTAAAAAAATATCGTATCGATGATATTTATTTTTATCAAAACAGATTAATATTTAAAATATCAAAAAAAAATATCAATATATATATATTTTTTTTTTTAATAAAATTTTTTTTCACCACAATAAATCTTATCTGTCTTATTAACTTAATTTTCATATTTCATTTCATATTTTCATTTAAACTTAATATATCAGAACTTAAATTTATGGAATTCTAAAACAGATCATAATAATAATAATACTGATAATAATACAGATAATAATAAATTCTCAGTGAAATTTGGAACTTTCTGAAATTTGAACATACCCACACATGCATACATATGCCATATGTATATACCTTTTTTTTCGCACATTTTACGAAAACATCGTAATGTATATTTTTAAGGTGCGAGGACATGTTTGAATTGTTTCCACTGGTTTTTATAATTCTTTCGAACAGTTTGCATTTTGCAGTCCCGTTTTTTATTTCTATGTAATTTGATTTAATATCCATTTTATCACATATTCATGGTATCGCGTCGAAATCAGAGTCAGCAAAGGGAAAATATAAAAAAAAATATCGCAATACCGATATTTGGGCAAAAAAATATCACGATATAAATATATCTTTTTCAGAAAAAATATCGATATATTGATATTTTGATATATTATCAACAACCTTACTGTGTTGTTGCGGAGGCTGCAGTAGCTCCAATGGCAAGACTTTAATATCGTCGTGCACGGTTCTTCCACTAAATGAGGAAACACAAATGGACGTCTTGAGGGTTTGGCCTGAGGATAGCTACTTTTAATGCATTGTGCGTGTTTTAGCTGGATACTTTTACGTATGGCATGAAGCCTGCTTCTTACCTAGCTGTGAGTGCACAAGATTCAGAATTGAAAGATTTATGCTGTAGTTTGCGCAAATTCGACATGCCTTATTCCTAAGATTGACCCATTCTCCAAGCTCTGAATTAGATTTCATGCTTTTTTTCGATGGTCCCTTGTTGGATCCGGGAGGATCCTTCCAGACTCAACGTGCTTGTAGCTTAAGTTGTGCAAGCGCATTCGACATCCTGGGCTGACTGTCACCGACTTTCAAAGTGGGACTTCTCTGTTGCCGCGTCTGGTTCAGCGTGCTCAGTTATGGAATGATATTAAATCCTTGCAGACCAAAGGGGTAGTACAGCCGCCTAGTCCACTTGCCCCGCTGTCACCCTCATTGTCCAAGTTGGGCTTCTTCGAGTAGATGGTCGGTTGAAGTACTCTTCGTTGGATTTCAATGGCCGCCATCCAAATAATCACTCAGATACTTTGGCCATTTTAAATCACGCTCATGAGCGCAACCTACATACTGGTTCTCGTGCTCTTCTTAGCATAATTCGATCTTAATATTGGCCGTAAACAGAACATTAAACAAGTGCGTCAGATGTTTTAGGCTTAGCTCACCTCATCCAATTGAGCACATAATGGCGGATCTGCCAGAAGATCGTCTTGATGTATCTTAAGCGTTTGAAGTCCCTGGCACCTACTTCTGTGGACAATTTTTCTACAAGCCTGAGGTGCCCAATAAGGTTCCTGTGAAATGCTACGTGTATATTTTTATTTGCTTTGCAAGCTAGGCGGCACATGTGGAGCACATTAGGAACTTTCTACGGTTTTAGCGGTTGGTGGTCTTCGGGAAGCTGCACTGAAGACAACTAGGCATCACTTTTATAATGCTGTGGGTTCTTCCATTTTGACCTGCTGAGAACTCTTCTTTCGCGAGAGTCGTTGAGCTGCTGCCTGGAAGAGATGAATTCGCCCGAGTTGCTGTGCTGTTGACACCAACAAGATTGACCAAGCGTTCAGTGAATAAGCTGTGTCTGCTTCCCCCTAAGGATGCGGATAAAAGTCACGCTTCCAACGGGAGTTGTATGTCGGGGCCGCAGCGCCTGCAGTACCTAAATTGATGTCCAGTTTTTATCAACATTAGAGAAAACCTTTAGTCCACGGCACCTCATCTTTATTTATGCGGATCAGCTGCAGATCGCGGTCTCTCGTATCATCGCCTGTATCTTTGTCGTTGCGCTCTGTAATATTCTTACTCTCGATTTCATACACCATGGATGCGCATCGCTACCTAATTTCTCGAATGAAAATAAAATCGCTTGAACTCGCTACCATAAAAATTGTCTTTAATTGAAAAAAAGGCTAATAAAAATTTGTATTCACTTAATTAATATCATTCAAAAGAAAGGCACTTCCCCACACAAACTGAAAAAATGGAGTTGGATCTACAAACTCAAAAACTAAGAAAAACAAATCGAATTACCAAACTTATATATATGTATCTCTATTTATCGGAGTATTGCGAGATTATTGATTGTACCAACACCACCATGAAACTTTCAATATGAAGGCTCTCTTATTCTAACTCATTCGTTACATTACCTTTAGTGAAATATTAAACAAACACGTCGATTTCACAATTCATGTATTCAATAATAAGATTCAGTAAATTCAAAGGTTTCATTTCTTTCACTCCCCGAATAGGCATAACTCAGCTTCGTTACTTAAACTAAGAATGTTGATGTGACTTAAATTTCAATGGTTTTCTGACCGCCAGTAACATGAGAGCACGGACTCAGCATCACTCTAGTGCGGACTTTAGAGCAAACCAGTGGAGCGTGCCCATTATTAATGTGCATTCCAAACTATGATCAATAAAAAGTGTTACTAAACTTATTGCCGATCCAAAGTCAACGTGTGAGTAAAATCGAAGAAAAAAATTGAAAAATATTTGTGATTCCAATAGGAAGATAGAAGAGGAAGAACAGTGAGCGGTGTGAGTGAAAATTTTGCCAAAAAGAACTTGCCGATTTCGAGCGCGAAATCCCATTGACCTATCTCTCTCCCCTTTTTCTCTTTCTACACATATACAAGCCGTACTCATCGGACTTAATATTGGACATGCACATAAGCTGAGAAAGGGGGTTACGCTTTACAAGTTCTTTAACAAGAGTGACTTAAAACGTCAAAGGGACGATTTGCCAAAACCAGCGGTGGTTTTAAATCAATTGTTTAATAGTTGGACTTGGTACACAAAATTATTTAAACGCCTGCCTTGATGACCAGTCCAGCGGCCGCAATTGTTCACATGGAAATACTACTCCTGTAATTGGCAAAGCTCATTAATAGGGCATTGACTCCCAAAATAGAAGAAACAGTGAATAATTTAACGAAGCACGGTTCCACATTTTCTTTATACATTTTAAATGTATTCTCGTGGCAACTTCGTTTTTACAATCAATATATTTTTGTATTAGTGTTAGGCATTGTTAGCCTCTTCCAGGCAATTCATTTCATTGTTAAAAATTAAATGTTTAATATACGACGAACCCACTCTTACGGTGAGGCTGGAGCAGATTGATGAGCTGCAAAATGCCTTCAATGTTCTGCATACAGAACTGAAGGAATTTGATTTCGACGAAATTGGCAGTGCAATATCGAAAGTTTCGATAAATTTCACGTTGAATTCAAGGCTAGAGTGCGCGCGGAAATAGCCAAGCGCAATGTGCATTTCGTGCAGCACTCGACGCTTGCGGAAGGTATTGTGCCCCACCCGTGTAGTTGCCATCAGACGCAGCCGCGGCCGAGGCCGATGCCGTTGCCGCCTGTGCAGCTGCCAATGCTTTGCGGAGGCTACGCAAACTGGGCGGATTTCTACTCCGTGTTCACGAGCATAATCGACAGCTATTCGGACCTCTCCAACATTAATAAATTTCAGCATTTGCGGTCATGTTTGAGGGACTCGGCGTTGGAAACTATCCGATCATTGGGGATCTCAAACGGCAACTACGCAGCGGCTTCAGATTTCCGTCGTAATCGGCGTCTCGTTTTTCAGGCACACATCACCGAGATTCTGGGTCTAAAAGTAGTACGGAATGGTTCAGTGGCATCGCTTCGGGAATTATCGGACAAGTTTAATGCTCACATCCGTGCGTTGAAGGGTTTGGGCAACACTAAGCAGAAATCGTTCGGCGCTAGTTACTACCACCCAAATTCTCTTGGTTGCATGCTTTGCCATAAAGCAGGACATGCCATATATAATATTATTGCCCGCAATTTAGAGACTTAGCGCCAGTAGATCGTCTGCGCGAAGCAAAGAGACTAGCACTTTGCCTAAAGGCAGGTCATCAGCTGCGACAATGCAGCACGAGCTGCTGCAGGCATCATACGCTCCTCCATCTAGATGGTCCGCCTTCCTCGCAGCCACATGTTCCGGTGTCTTCAAGTTCCCCGCTTTCGACTTCTTCTACTCTAATTGCACAGGATCTCGGTAGTGACCTTGTGCTGCTAGCCACTGCAACCGTTCTAGTGCAGAATCGGTCGGGACTGTTCGTTCCTGCAGGGCCTTGTTTAATTCTGGCTCTCAACTTCACTTGGTCACCTCTCGGCTTGCAAATCAACTGCAACTTAAGAGGTTGAGGTCGTCTGGCTCCGTCACTAGAATCGGGGATTCCAATTTCGCGACTGATGGATTGTCGAAAGGAATTGCGATGCGGTCTGTCACTTCGAATTTCTCGACGAGCATAACAACAGTTATCGCTCCCAATATCACGGATCTCCAGCCAAGCTTTAATGTGGACATTGGGGACTGGAAGATTCCAGAAAACGTGCAGCTCGCCGACCCGGAATTTCATAAACTCAGCGTGTTTGACCTGTTAATGGGAGCTAGCCTGTTTTATGAGCTGCTGTGCGTAGGTCAGTTAAAGTTGTTGCCAGGACTGCCACTGCTTCAAAAAACTCGTCTGGGCTGGGTTGTTGTGTCTGGAGGCTGCGCTCGCCGTGCGGTAGCGCCTTAATAGCGTCACGCGTTCCTTCCAGCTAGGAAAACAGCTCAAGCCACGAAGGAGAGCTAGATTGCGAGTCGTCACTCTGGGCGCATGGACCCGCCTATATTATGGAGCCTGAAGGACTGCAACGAGTGTTTGCATACATTTACAAATTTTGTAATGGAATTCGTCATCCTGGGCTCACCGTCGCACAAATTCAAGACGGGGAAGACGGTTACCAAGCCCGTGAATAGATGCATCAGATGTTTTCGGATTAAGCCGCGACTGATAGAGCACATAATGGCGGACCTTCCCAAGGAGCGTTTGGAGGGATCTTACGCTTTTGAGGTTGCTGGGTATAGACTTCTGTGGACCCTTCTTTCACAAGTTGGATACTCGCAGCAAGCCTGTGGTTAAACGCTATGTCTGCGTATTTATATGCTTTGCAACCAAGGCAGTGCACCTGGAGCTGATCAAGGATCTCTCGACAGTTGCGTTTCTGTGCGGACTCAAGAGGTTCGTATGCACCCGGCGGAAGCCAAAGTAAATTTGGTCGGACAACGCCACCAATTTTGTCGGCGCGAAGAATGAACTTCTGGAACTTCGAAGGTTATTTCTCAGCAGCGAACATCAAGTCTCCGTTCAGAATTTTTGCCTTTCGGAGACGATTGACTGGCGGTTCATCCCTCCACGGTCGCCCATTTCGGTGGACTTTGGGAACCGGCGGTGAAAACGGCCAAGCTACATTTCTACCGCGCTGTGGGTACAACGGTTCTGACCTTCGACGAACTGAGGACGATGGTGTGCAGTTATAAAATCTAGACCTCCAGAACGGGGGGAGGATGTTGGGTCATGCAACCGCCAAAACTGTGCAGTAGACTAATCTTATACTCTTAATATTGTAAGCCAAACGAGTCAGTAGTAGCAGTTGCGATTCCAATAGTGGAAACCACTGTTCTCTTATGAATTTATCTGTATAGCGCTAAATCCTTCTTCTCTTGTTATCTACCTACATTAAGCTAGGGCGCAGCATTTGGCTGTCTGTCCCGCCAATTTTACTTCTTCGTTTTGCGGCAAAGACTTAACTTGTGCATTCGTTATAGCTCTTGGTCGGCCCTAGCTGCCATTATAATTAACAAAATAAACTGTATCGGAACAAAGGAAAAATTTCTTCGGCTACTTATTTATCGCAACAGCTATTGAAAAAGCTCAATAGCTAAACAATACATATAAATAAAAACACTTTTCAGCGCCGAGTATTTGCTCTGTTCTTGTACAAAGATAAGAGCGACGTTTGTAGTCGTGAATAACCAACAATTTTGGTTGACGTGTGCTCCGTTGTCCGTTGGTGAATTCCATTCAAATGGCGCTAATAAACAGCATAATATTTAATAACAAGAGAGAACGCTATAGTCGAGTTCCCCGACTATCTGATACCCGTTACTCAGCTAGTGTAAGTGCGAAGGACAGTTTTTGGCGGTTTGTGGGCGTTAGAGTGGGCGTGGCCAAAATTTTTTTTTGGCGAATTGATAGAAATTTACAAGACTAATACAAAAATGAAAAAATATCAAAACATTTTTCAAAAGTGTGGGCGTGGCAGCTTTGGGCGGTTTGTGGGCGTTAAAGTGGGCGTGGCAAAAAGTTTTTCTGCAAATCGATAGAAATTTTCAAGACCAATACAAAAATGAAAAAATATTAAAACATTTTTCAAAAGTGTGGGCGTGGCAGTTTTGGGCGGTTTGTGGCGTTAGAGTGGCGTGGCAAAAAGTTTTTTTGCAAATCGATAGAAAATTACAAGACCAATACAAAAATGAAAAAATATTAAAACATTTTTTAAAAGTGTGGGCGTCGCAGTTTTGGGCGGTTTGTGGGCGTTAGAGTGGGCGTGGCAGCATGATTCGACAAACTTGCGCTGCGTCTATGTCCCTGGAGTCTGTATGCCTAATCTCAACTTTCTAGCTTTTGTAGTTCCTGAGATCTCGACGTTCATACGGACAGACAGACGGACAGACGGACAGACGGACAGACGGACAGACGGACAGACGGACGGACAGACGGACATGGCCAAATCGACTCGGCTATTGATCCTGATCAAGAATATATATACTTTATATGGTCGGAAACGCTTCCTTCTGCCTGTTACATACTTTTCAACGAATCTAGTATACCTTTACTCTACGAGTAACGGGTATAAAAATATGATATTATTTCAACTGCGACAAAATAAGTAGGTAAACATTTTAAGTAGAGAAGTGGAGTAGGTCAAAAATGATGACATGACTGACAGCCTCGAAATAAGGAGATTGTAATGCGCGGCCCAAGACCGTTTGGCAACGGCTTGTGGACAGGAAGGGCTGCTGATTGACGAACGGTAGGAATGTAGTTATTTCTACATTCACTACTAATATTTATTCTGTTATGTTGGTATGACAAGATCCCACGATCTGAATACGAGGAGCTTCGCTAGCAACCTGGTGCCTAAACATCGGATGCCTCCCCCTCGGCCAAGTCCTTATCCAGAGCATGAGCACTAATACGCGACGTAACAAAATGGTGGCTTTGTTTTTCGATCCAATACGAGTGGGTGGAGTAAATGACCGGAAGACGTAATGCCGACGTGCTAGGCTAAGAAGCCATGTCGTTTGAGAGGGCTCGGGTTCTTAAGGCTTTTTATGACTATTTTTGGGGGGGGACGATTTTAGTTTCTATGGCCGACGCTGCCGACGTATTGGGCTAAGTAGCCAGGTCATTGTGAGTCTCAAGTCCAGGAAATAGGAAACTGTTGTGGATTCCAAACTTATAGTAAGCTACGGGCCGGTCAAATAACAGCAGGTTGTGGAGTCCGATTGTATCGGTCAAACGGCCTGATTTTCCGTCGACTGGCGGAGGGGACTTTCGGACATACACTGTTTTAGTTGGGCCAGTTTCGGCATGAAATTTATTAAAACTCCCTATAATATGGCACCACTTTTCCAGGTGGAACAATTCCCTCAAGGACCTAGTAAAGGCTCCCTAGCAAAAGAACACCAGTGCCGACTGACTTTTTTTAATTACCGAAAATAAATTTGTGTGTGCTTTTTGGCCAGCGCTACCATGTCCAAAAAGGCAGGAGCGCAGATATAATGGTAACGCATTAGAGGATACTAAGGATCCAGACTTTTGAGAGGTTTGAGCCTTTTAAGGCATTCTATGACTATTTTGGGAGGGGGACGATTTTACTTTCTTGACCGGACGCTGCCGATGTACTAGGCCAAGTAGCCAGGTCGTTTGTGAGGCTCGAGTCCAGGGAAATAGGAAAATTGTTTTGGATTTCCGACGTATAGGTCAAGCTACCGCGGTGACGGGTTCGACTATCGGTCGAATAGCAGCAGGTTGTGGAGTTCGTATTTGTAAAACAGCCTGATTTTCCGAAGATTGGCAGGAGGGGGTTTTCGGACTAACACTGTCTTAAGTGGGCCAGTTCTCTTATGAACCTAGTAAAAGCCCCTATGCAGTTGTGACGTTCAGCCTTGCCTCGGGTAGTCAGGCTGGCCAGGTGTCCAGAAAATTTCTTTGTTTCAGGACAATGGGGCTAGAGAGGAATCCCGACCCGAGTCCCAGTGATAATGCGCAGAGTAACCTTAACTAGGCTTAAATATAGACGCAGAGTTTATTCATTCCTTTTCTCGGTTACAATAATTACATAGAACTGTACGGGCTTCCTCGGCCTAGTTTCCGTCTTCCACAGCGGCCGCTCCGAATTCCGTCGAGTACCCTGGAATCAACGTAAGCAGATGTTGTTGGACCTGAAGTCGGCGTAGAGAATCATACGGACCTGAAGTCAGCGTAGAGAATTATACGGGACCTGAAGTCAGCGTAGAGAATTATACGGGACCCTGAAGTCAGCGTAGAGAATTATACGGGTCCCTGAAGTAAGCGTAGAGAATTATGTGTAGGACCCTGAGGTCAGCGTAGAGAATTATATATAGGACCCTGAGGTCAGCGTAGAGAATTATATGTAGGACCCTGAGTCAGCGTAGAGAATTATATGTAGGACCCTGAAGTCAGCGTAGAGAATTATATATAGGACCCTGAGGTCAGCGTAGAGAATTATATATAGGACCCTGAGGTCAGCGTAGAGAATTATATGTAGGACCCTGAAGTCAGCGTAGAGAATTATATGTAGGACCCTGAAGTCAGTAGAGAATTATATAGGACCCTGAAGTCAGCGTAGAGAATTATATAGGACCCTGAAGTCAGCGTAGAGAATTATATGTAGGACCCTGAAGTCAGCGTAGAGACGTAAGCCGGACCCTGAAGTCAGCATAGATACGTAATTAGGACCCTGAAGTCAACGTATAGATACGTAATTAGGACCCTGAAGTCAACGTATAGACATAAGCAGGACCCTGAAGTCAGCGTAGATACGTAAGTAGGACCCTGAAGTCAACGTATAGACGTAAGCAGGACCCTGAAGTCAGCTAGGGTGGGTATATACGTAGGGGTTGATCTTACTCTCCAATAGTTACCACTTGTTGATCCCGGTCCTGATCTTGCTGCTTTCCCGCTCGCTGGTGACGTCCACCTCGGTCGACTCCGACCACCGACTGATCTTCTGAGGCCAGCCGCCCGCTTTATATAGCCCTTGGCTTAGTGTGCCCGTATGTTCGTATGTCCGAATTGCCCGACGTAGTGTGGCCGGGTTTCGGGGGTTAGTGTGCCCCTCTAGTTATTTGGGCGCGCGTGCGCGCCTTGTTTGAATTTGACTTTGTTTATGATGATCATTTATTATTATCTATTATTATGTATTATGCCTTATTTATTATGTGTCATGTATTATAAATATTTATTATTTATTATTGTGCGCGGCCGCGTCACACTCCCCCCTTTGGGAAGTGACGCTTCACCGTCACATAATTGCCACGGTTATGCCCCGATATGATGCGCCACCACCTTCTCCGTCTTTTTCCAGCCATCGCCGTTGGGTCCTTGGGTTTTTGCGCCAGGGTTGCCCTTATTTTTGCCATGACTTCGTCCGATATCCTGGCTCCGGTTGGCACCGTCCACCCCAACTCGTTGATGGTCTCGGTGTGGAGCTCGAGGATATCCCTGTCCGGCGACGCAGATTCCACGGCTCTCAACTCGTTGTCCTTCCGGTTGGCAGAGTGCCCGCTGCTACCCTGATCGTGCCTGTTGTCGGTGTCGTTCGGCCTGTGCTGGTTGGTTCAGCGCCCGCCGTTCGCCTGGCTCTCGGCCTCTCCTCGGGTGTTCCCCTCCAGCCCTCGGGAGGGTGTGCCACTCTGGTCTGGCCCATTCGGACGTGCTCCGTCATCGACTGGGCCCTTCCTTCCTGGCTCGCCTCCCTCGGGCCGGCTCCGCCAGTGGTTCCCGTTGGTGGTTGGTCACCCCGCTCAGGCCCGGTTGGACGATCTCCGTCTGCGTCGGTGCCTCTCCCTTGTTTCGCCTCTGCTTCTCCTCTCGTCTCTGATCCCTCGTCTCCAATTCTAGTCCGCTACATCTCAGTGTATTTTCTGCTCCTGCCAGAAAGTCCATCCCTAGTAGGATTCCGCATTCGACGTTCGGTAGGATATGAATGTTATTTCAAATCTCCGACCCCCGAACTCCACTCTCGTTGCAAACCCCCCGATCGCCTTCTGCCGTGATCCGTCCGC